>NW_004797565.1:774721-815597 GCF_000002075.1 Aplysia californica | reverse complement strand
CCTCCCCCAACTCCCAACACTGCACACCTTCACTTTTCTGCATTCAATAAATTCAAAATATACTAAGTTGACCTGCAACTGTAATGTCAGAAATATTTTAGTTTTTGTAAGAGTTTTACGGCAATTGCAACACAATAAAGTCATAGAAGTGCCGAAAATTAGAGGTGTTACAAGAGAGTAACAAACACAAAAAAGGAGGGGAGATCAGGACAATAGATGTTTGGTAGGAAAAAAGGAGCAAACCACACCAGAGCATCCGCCAACCACCCAAATGTTTAGTAGAGATCTCTGCAAATTGACTTGAGTGCCTCGCTGTCATCATTTTTAGCAAATCTTGTTTTGAAAGTTCACAATGTTTCTTCAGCATTGGTAGGTGTATGAGGAGCAATGCTAGTTTTAGTTTTAGTAAGAGTTTTACGGCTCATGCAACACAATAAGGTCATATAAGATAAGTGCGAAGACAAGAGGTGTTACAAGAAAGTAATAAACCCCAAAAAGAAGGAGGGAAGATAAAGATAAAGACAATAGGTGTTTGACAAGTAAGGAGGAGCAAACCACACCAGAGCACCCGACAACCACCCACTGGAGCAGTGCAAGAAAAGAGAAAATACATGTATGCATTTTCCAGAATGAAAACGTAAGACTTGCGTACTCTGAGCCTCAAACGCACGTCAGGTACAATATTATACGCGTTTATGTAGTCTGTCAATGTACGCGTTTATGTACAGTCTGTCAATGTACGTGTTTATGTACAGTCTGTCAATGTACGTGTTTATGTAGTGTCTGTCAATGTACGTATTTATGTACAGTCTGTCAACGTACAAGTTTATGTACAGTCTGTCAGTTATGTGTACCTCTGTGAACCTACAGAAATGAGATGACCTTGTCACACCTTGTTCACAGTGTTGGGGTCACTACAGTCGGAACATGTCCATCTCTGCTCCCCCCCCCCCTCTTCATGGTCCATCCCAGAGTCTGTCTGCTTACAGTCTCCATCATAATCTGGTTGGAGATCCGTCGGACTGGTCCGCACAGATGGCTGTGTTTTCCCCTCTCCTCTTTGAATCCCCTTCTCCTCCAATCTACCTAGAGTGTGGGAACCGCTATCCGCCCTATTCTTCCTCAAAGCTTAAAGCGGTTAGGACGGTTGGTGGGTTCAGTGTCAAATTCCCTCCCACTTTTGCTTCTCCAGCCAGCTTGTCTGTTCTCTCGTTGCCGGTTTACCCCCGCGTGGCCCGGGCAGAAGATCCAGGCTGCTCTCCCTGATTGTACATGTAGATGAGTTGACTCACCCCAGAAGACCAAGTCTCGGGTGGACCCTCTCCACAACAGTACAGTACGTTATTCGTTTTAGTAGAGGTTTTACGGTACTTGCAACTGCATAAGGTCATATGAGCGCCAAAGGGTGGATGTCAACAGAGAAGTCCTTACAAGGAATCAGGCTTACTCTGCTCACCTCTCTAGCCTCAACAGCACAAAGTCTGCTTCGACCATCAAGGCACCCCGAAAACAGCAGTTCACAAGAGAGTGGCTAACATACAAAAGAAGTAGAGGTAAAAGGACGGTAGTAAGGATGGGGAAAGAAAAAGTAGCAGTTTCCCCTATGTTGTACCGGCACAGTATGAGCATGACAATAATGAAATTGATAAATCAGCCTATTTACAAGTCTACTAGAAGCTCTTTGGGAATGGCCTAAAGACACCTCAGCCAGTAGCACTGCCTGGGGGGGGGGGGGGGGAAGGTATGTAATTTAACTCCCACACACTCAGAAGTCCCTGAACAGAAGAGAAACAACACACTGAGAACATAGCTGAGCCCTGGTACAAACATCCAAACTTTACACACACAAACCATATAAAAATAATAATGAAAAGACATGGAAATGATTCAGATATTTGTTTATTAAAACAAAACAGGTTTTAAAATAATTTGAATAGCATAACACTGTGGACAACATAGTTTCAAAACCCAAAAGCACATATGCCAGGCAGCGTGGTGGAATCAGGCTCTCGTCAATTTTTGGGCTTGTAGAGTTAATGGTATCATCTTAAAGCTTGTTCTCTTGTCTTTATTTCAATTTAAGAAATATCCATTTACTTTGAATACAAGTCGATATATTTGCGAATGAAGGAGGTGGGGGTAACCTGTTTTTAGAGGTAAAATGAGTGAGAAAATGGCCGCCAAAGATTAGTTACTTCCTCAGTTTAAGAGTGCGCGGTAACTGAAAATTTACATTTTCTGAGTCTTTAATCAACGTTTTTAAGAAAAATCCACACAGAAATGAGTTCTTTAATGGGCATGAAAGGGGTTGAGCCAAAAAACAAAAATTTGATAAAAATTCAAACCTGCGGAAAAATGCAAGTTTCTTCACTTTGATTATTTTGACGAGAGCCTGATTCCACCACGCTGCCTCACATATTCTCTCTTCGACATCAGCACGGACTAAGGGTCTCATACTCCCAGCCCACGGGCTGATCGATACCGACACGACGACGATATTTTGCGGCCCCTACTCGGCATCAAAGGTTTAGTATTATTATAGCTTGTTCACTTTCGTCTGAAAAATTCTCTCATTGAGGAATTTACCTATGCCCATGAAACTTTGCATAGCACTTCTATAGGCCACCCCCCAAAAAAAAATATTAAAAATCTTGATCCAGTAATAAAAAAGTTTTTCTCTTTGGGCCCTACATTAAAAACCGCTCTTTGGATGCATACACAGGATCACTAAAATAAAAGACTTAAAGTAACCTTGCCTACAAATTGCTCCTTATAGTTTTAGTTTTAGTAGGGGTTTTGCGGGGCTCGCAACTGCATAAGGTCATATGAGCGCCAGAAGATTAGAGGTGTTACAAGAGAGTAACAAACAAAAAAGAAGGGGAGATAAAGACGATAGATGTTTGATAGGAAAGAAGAAGCAGACCACACCAGAGCACCCGCCCTTTTCACCGCGGTCAGACGAAAGTGAACAAGCTACAGAGTGGCCTTCTCCCTCCAGCCAGATATAGCTGAGCTATGTAAGAGGCCAAGTCACTGGCAGCAAAGAGTAAGTACGACAAGTCCAAGTTGTGAAACAACGTTCATATTCTCAACTGCTCATAACAAAAGTGTGAAGCAGTGTGCTGAAATCAGGCACTCGTCAAAATAATGAAATCTGAGAAATCGGCATTTTTCGGCCAGTTTGGAAACTTTTTCAATTTTTTGTTTTTTTGGCCTAACACTTTGTCCATTCAAAAAAACTTTTACGTGTGGACTTTATGGAGAAACGTCGATTAAAGGCACAAAATGTGCGAATTTGCTTCCAAGGACCCTTAAGCTATGGAAGCCACCAAACTTTGAAGGCCCTTTTCTCGCTACTTTTACTTCTGAAACTAGGTGACACCACCTCCTTCAATCGCAAATATGTCGACTTCTCTTAAAGATAAATGGATATTTTTTTCATCGAAAGCAAGATAAATGAACAAGCTTTCAGAGGACACCAATAACTCTATATGGCCAAAACTTGACAAGTGCCAGATTCCACCACGTTGCGACACAAATTGAGAATTCAACAAAGTTCCCAACAAATTCCTCGACTTATTTCCCTGCAACATTCGCTGCCGCCCAGGATCACCCAGACTCTACCCAGGGAGCAAACCGCACCAGAGCACCCTCCATCCACCCACCCATGGTACAGAAAGTCTTTCTCTCCCATCTAAGAAACGAACACAAATGGGATGAGCAACTTGACTACAATTCACAATAGAGACCAACTATTGGACAAAGAGCCTGACTTCCCCACGGTTCTCACAACTATTGGACAAACAGCCTGCGTTCTTCCAGGGAGTCCCTCCAGCTGCCGTGAGCATCTCCGTCCTACGAGAGACGTGCAAGACGACGGCACAAAACCAGTTCTCTTTCCTCTCTCTCCCTTTCATTCCTGAACCTCACACACGCATATGATATGCACACACACATACATATATAAATGCACTCACACCTCAGGTCATCGCGACCCCAGTGCTTTCTCGTCCTATCTCCAATTTTAATAACAGTGAAAACAGTTCATCACAAAGAGTGAGCTTAAGAAAGAAGTCACATTTTCAATTTTAAAAAAAATGGAGATACGACAAGAAAGCACAGAGGTCGCGACATGTACACACTCGCACACAAACACTTGCACGCACAAACGAACAACCCGCCCCCCCCTCCCTCCAACCGTATGCGGACATCAGGATATCCCAAATCTCTTCTGCTTCAGCGAGGGTGGCAGGTTTTCTTCCACGGCGGGCGGTGTGTACTCCACGGCCACCAACATACCATCGCTCAGGTACTGGGCTGACAGCAAGTACTGGGGGGGACAAGACATTTGTGTCTGTGTTTTAGTCAGAGTTTTACGGCATTTGCAACATAATAAGGTCATATAAGTGCAGAAGAGTAGAGGTGTTACTAGAGAGTAATAACAAACACAAAAAAGAAGTTTTAGTTTTAGTAAGAGTTTGTTTTAGTAGAGGTTTAATGGCGTTCACAACTGCATAAGGTCATATGAGCGCCAAGGGGTGGATGTCAACAGAGAAGTCCTTACTTACAGGGAATCAGACTTAATCTGCTCACCTCTCTAGATTCAACAGCACAAAGTCTGCTTCGACTATCAAGGCACCCCGGAAATAGCCGGTCACAAGAGTGTGACAAACATACAAAAGAAGTAGAGGAAAATGACGATAGTAAGGATTAGGAAAGAAAAAGCAGCAGTTCCCTGTTGTAGTTCAGGCACAGTTATGAGCATGAAATTGTTGAATCATCCCACTTACAATTCTATAGTGCATTAGAACGAGAAATGTCCCCCCTTTGGGGATGGCCTAAAGACACTACAGTCAGTGGCACTGCCCCGGGGGGTAGTAAGAGTTTTACGGCACTTGCAACACAATAAAGTCATATAAATGCCGAAGATTAGAGGTGTTACAAGATACAAGAGAGTAACATACAAAAAGAAGGAGGAGAGCTGATAAGGACGATAGACGTTTGACAGGAAAGAAGGAGCTATCCGTGTTATACTGTATAAAACATTTATCTTATATCTTCCTTAGACGGAAAAGATCAGTCCCCCCCCCCCACCAAAAAAAAACCTTCACCGAGTGGCCAAATGACAGGATAAGTAAACTCAACGATGGAGAGACACACACAGACTGGCAAAGTTGTGCCATCTCTTAAAAAAAAATTTAGAAAGAGTTTTACGGCACTAGCAACACAATAAGGTCATAAACGTGCCGAAGATTAGAGGTATAACAAGAAAGTAACAAGCATAAAAAAGAAGGAGGGGAGATAGAGACGATAGATTTTCTATAGGAAAGAAGGATCAAACCACACCAAAGCACCCGCCAACCACCCACTAACTCAACAATGGTGAGACACACAGACTGGCAGGGCCGTAGGGCGAACTTCTGCCATCTTTAGAGAGCGAGGTCACAGCAACATTTTGACAGGAACAAAATGGAAAGTAAACACTGAAAAGAAGTTGAGTGTCAGTAAGAGTTTTACGGCACTTGCACTACAGGTAGGTCATATAAAAGTGGAACGGATTACAAGAGAGCAGCAAATACAAGAAAGAAGGTGAAATTTAGAATATGTGTTCAGGACAATATACTTAGTTTTAGTAAGTGTTTTACGGCACTTGCAACACAATAAGGTCATATAAGTGCTGAAGATTAGAGGTGTTATCAGAGAGTAACAAAAACATAAAAGAAGGAGGGGAGATAAGGATGAGAGACGTTTGATAGGACGATATACGCTCGTATGTTTGATAGGAAAGGAGCAAACCACACCAGAGCCCGACAAAAGACCTTAACAGCGCGATGACAGCACCGTCTCTCTCTCACCTTGTATTTGCAACACTTGCGAATGTTTTCCATTTTGGGCGTGGAGCTTGTACCTTTGTCAACTGTCTGGAAACAAACAAAAGAAACAAAATGAAAAGGTTTCGACGTGGTGAAACAAGGGGGTAAACTCCCATCATCTTTCGTTTTAGTTTTAGTAAGGTTTTTACGGCGCTCGCAACGGCATAAGGTCCTATGATGAGCGCCAAGGGGTGGACGTCAACAGAGAAGTCCTAACGGGGAATCAGGCTTACTCTGCTCACCTCTCTAGCCTCAACAGCACAAAGTCTGCTTCGACTATCAAGGCACCCTGGAAATAGCGGTTCATAAGAGAGTTTGGGAATAGCCTAAAGACACTTCAGTCAGTAGCACTGCCCAGGTGTGTGTGTGTGTGTGTGTGTGTGTGTGTGTGTGTGTGTGTGTGTGTGTGTGTGTGGTTAAACTCCATCATCAACCAGCAACACAAGGACATAGCATCATCATCATAATACACCACAGCGAGCCAAACACACACACACACACCTACCAACCCCCCCCCCCCACCAAAACATCAGCTCATCTGTCACAAGGCGGAAGTAAAGCCCAGCCGGTCTGTGTCAGAGGGGGAACCATGTTTACAACAAGCCACCCCCCCCCCCCACCCCCCGGTGCATCCTGACACAGAAAACCTCGCTGCACACCACAGCAACCTGTCAAAACACACGTAAGACGATAGCAGGCGCCAGATACAGCCGGGGCACGGGCATGTCCTCCGTGAAAGATGAGCCAATCAGAGGATAGCCTGACACTCCCTGAGTCGGGTGTGTTTGTGTGTGTGTGTTTGTGCGTGCGTGTGTGTGAGAGAGCATGTTTATGTGTGTGTGAGTGTGAGTGTGTGTATGTGTGAGAGAGAGTGTGTGTATGTGTTTGTGTGAGAGAGAGTGTGTGTATGTGTGTGTGTGAGAGTGTGTGTGTATGTGTGTATGGGTATGTGCGTGTGTATGTGTGTGTGAGAGAGAGTGTGTGTATCTGTGCGTGCGCGTGAGAGAGAGTGTGTTGGCGTGTGTGTGTGCGAGTGTGTATGTGTGTGTGCATGTGAGAGAGAGTGTGTATGTGTGCGTGAGAGAGTGTGTATAGGTGTGTGTGTGAATGTGGGTAACCCTCTCGTCTCCAGTCTTTTAGTTTTAGTTTAAGTAAGTGTTTTACGCAACTTGCTACACAATTAGGTCATATAAGTGCCGAAGATTAGTGGTGTTACAAGAGAGCCACAAACATAAAAAAGGAGGAGGAGAGATAAAGACGATAGATTTTTTTATAGGAAAGAAGGAGCAAACCACACCAGAGCAACTGCCAACCCCAAACGTGTGTGTGTGTGTGTGTGTGTGTGCGCGCAAGTGTGTGTGTGGTTAATCCTCTCATCTCCAGTCTGCCTTTGCCTTTCTCTTAACGATTTAAAACGGTGGCAGGAACAGAATCTCATGAGTTTTAGTTTTAGTAGAGGTTTACGGCGCTCGCTACTGCATAAGGTCATATGAGCGCCAGAAGATTAGAGGTGTTAAAAGAGAGTAACAAACATTAAAAAAAAAGAAGGGGAGATAAGGACGATAGATGTTTGATAGGGAAGAAGAAGCAAACCACACTAGAACACCCGCCAACACACCCACTCTCTTGAATTTGAGAGTTTAAAGAGAAGCACAACCGCAGTCAATCAGTGCTGGGACAAAAGTAAGATAGACAGACAGACAGACAGACAAACAGACAAAGAACAGAGGGAAAAGAAACAAGTACAAATTCCTGACGGTGGTGTCCTCCAACCACCGACCACAAAACCTCCGGCTAGGACAGGCTTAGTACAAAGCTTTGTGGGGGGTCTTCTGTTTTGTTTTGTTATCTGTTGGGGGGGGGGGGGGGGGGGGGACTTGTTTAAGTATTCACAGAGTCCCGGGCAATATCATTGACACAACAACAGTAACTACATTTCGTGGGTCTTAGGGGGCGCACAGGAATTGTGGATTATAAAAAAAGTAGGGCATGCGAGTATGCTGCAGAGGTGAAACATGAATAATAATAATATTAACCCTATCTGTATGTCGTGTTCTACTATTGTATCCATACGACATGGGGAACTCTGTGTCACCACTTTCCAAAGAGGAAATTTACTCATTAATCCGATCCGTACGCTTTGCATAGAAGTCTGTCAAAATGATTCTGAAAGTTTCAAAGAGATCTTCCTACTAGAAGTATTCTAAAATGTGAAGGATACAACTCCAGAGTACAAAATGACCACAGGGCGTACGGATAGGGTTAATAAATAACATTTGTATAGCACATATCCCTGGCTGAAGGCAAGCTCTATGTGCTATACACTATATCATCATTATCCCAGCAAATCCTAAAATATAGAGAAAGACTGTTGGGTCCCAGGAAATATACAGTGCAAGCTGCCCATTTCATACACTCAAAACTCCAAGAAAGTCCCCAGTTGAACAGCAAGGCACTTCAGAACAGACAAAGCGCCCATACGATCATATGTAGTTGTGAGCGCCTTAAAACTTCAACTAAAAAGAACAGACAAGGTGTGAGGAAAGTCAAAGGGCAACAATCAGGTAAAACCTGCGCTCCCATACAAGTTGTCTACACTTGTCCAACTAGTCGCACCGGGGTGGAGCTGGCACGTGTGAACATTTCATTGTTCATTGTTCCAGGAAGCAACATCTCTGCATTCCGGACAAGTCCATTGATGCTCAGTTGCTCTCTCCAAAAAGTCGCTGAGGGTCGCACAGAGTTCCCCATGCCGTACAGATACGATAGTAAAACACGACGTACGGATAGGGTTAAATCTGAAAGTGATTCTTTAGTTCACCAAGGGAAGCATACTTCGTGTTCCACCACACGGCTATTGGCACTACCAGTACAGGTGAATTGTGAACACTCCCTCACTCTGAAAGGCTGAGAAGAAAAGGACTTAGTTTTTTTGTGTGGAAATTTGTCATGGAGCTGTGAACATTTCTAGCTGCATGTACATGGGAGATATTTTGGTTCCTTGGAGTAGTATTAGTTTAATTTTAGTGAGAGTTTTTCCATCTTGCAACGCAATAAGGTCATACCAGCATCAAAGATTAGAGGCGTTAAAAGAAGATAACAAACACCAAAAACAAAAAAAGGAGGAAGGGAGAAAAGGATGATAGATGTTTGATGGGGAGAGAAGGAGGGGAGACCAGGACGATAGATGTTTGATGGGAAAGAAAGAGGAGAGATCAGGACGATAGATGTTTGATGGGAAAGAATGAGAGATCAGGACGATAGATATTTGATGGGAAAGAAAGAGGACAGATAAAGATGATAGATGTTTGATGGGAAAGAAGGAGCAGACCACATCAGAGCACCCGTCAGCCATCCACTGGCAGCACGACAAGCCTGGCGCCGGTGACCTACTTTCGACTTGTCCAGGACACAGAGGATGGCGTCGGTGTGGAAGACGACGAGGTCTGGCCGGTGAGGGGAGAAAGTGATCTGCCGCACGCTGCTCATGGGGCGTAGCCAGTTCTGCTGGAAGAGAGAGCTGTTGGCGCGACTCCACGGAGTGTACTCTCGCTGGTCCACGTCAAACTCGTAGATCTGGGGAAGAAGAGGAAGAGGGGAGGGGGAGGAGGAGAACGAGGAGGGAACTTGTGAGTCATCAAATCGTAGCGGCTTCGGGAAAAATGGATAAATTAAAATGAATGGCTCTCAAATCGAAAACGTTTTGTCAAACTCGTAGATCTGGGGAGGAGGAGACGAAGGAGAAAGAAGTCAACAGGTCGTGACCTCAGTGCTTTCTTGTCCTATCTCCCTTTTTTAAAGTAAGAGTTTTACGACATTAGCAATACATTATGGTCATATAAGTGCTGAAGATTAGAGGTGTTACAAGAGAGTAGCAAACACAATTAAGAAGGAGGGGAGAGATCAGGATGATAGATGTTTGATAGGAAAGAAGGACCAAACCACATTTGGTTGTAAGCACAAAGGGGCTATCCCGAAGATGCTGTTTTGAGAAAATAGACCGTAAAGTTTTTGCCCCATGTTCAGGTTCTTTAAAAGACAAGGAGAGTTTTCTCTATGTCCAAACAAATATACACACCAATGAAACCAAACTTCTCCTATAGGTAGGGCAATGCCCACTTTTGGTGTAGGTCAAGATTTCTGGAAACCCCCGAAACCTGGGTTAGCCTGCTTGTCCTTAAAAGTGGCTATCTATGAACGAGGCAAGAAAGGATGATAACAATTATCATCTTACCAACAAACACCCAGCTCTGCCCACCCTCCCCTCGTCCAATAATCCCTCTCACACGAGTACAAAACTCAACAAACACAAACATGATGGGGGGGGGGGGGGGGGGGGAGGAAGTGATAACGAGGCAGAGACACAAGACACAGATGGATGGTGGACGGACAGGTGACAATGAGGCAAAAACAAAAGTACAAACAAACCACAACTGACCAACCTACCGAGTGGTTGCTGTAGGCGATGACCAGGCTGGGGCTGTGAGGTGAGAAGGCCAGGGCACTGACCTGAGACTTCTGGACCGGACACGAGCACACGTGCTGGGGAGGAGAGACAAACACAGGTGTCACAACGTGGCTTAGTTTAGTGTATGTGAGAGTTTTACAGCCGTTGTAACACAAACAGGTCATATAAGAGCCAAACGTTAGAGGTGCTATTACCAGGGCTCAGAGTGAAATTTTTTGTCAACCCCTGAACTTTGACAGTCAATCCAATAGGCTTCCGTAAATATTGTCTTGTGCACACCCCCTCCTTTCCACATCAGTTTAACCCTTCCAACCCCAGCCATTTTTGTGCACTCCCTTACCCCAGTCCCAGCCAATACAGCAGTATTTCAGAAAAAAAAGAAGCATGCATTCTAAAAAGTGATGTAGTATCTTTGTAATGAGGTTTAGATAAAAACATATAACAAGGTTTAAAGGTAAACGAACAAATATTATGAAAATTAAAGTTTAATTAAGCTTGTGTATACACTTTTGGGGTAGTGGGGGTACAAGCGCTACTGAAAATATACGCGCATAGGGCTGGAAGGGTTAAAAAATGCAAAACAAACCAAAATGTTGTCAGAGAAGTGACAAAAAACAAAAGGAGAAGAAAACTCACCTGCCCCGTAGCCGCGCTGTACACATGGATGCCGTGATCTGTCGTAGCTGTGGCAAAGTGCGACCCGTTGGGACTGGCGCTCAGTCGGTGGATCGGTGACGCTGTTTACAACAGATGGGGAGACAGAGTCAGTTTTTTTTAGGTAAGTGTTTAACGGCACAGCTTGCCTCAGCTCACTATCGCTACAACCTCCGAACTGATTCCAATTCAAATTTAGATAAAAGTCATTACTCATCTTAATGGTCATAAGAGTATTAAAAAAAAGTAAAAACACAGCATGAAAGACAAGAGACACTTTGGTCCCAGAGGAAACAATATACAAAATTAGATACATTGTGACTTGAACAGCTTAGAGGAGGAGGAGGAGGAGGAGGAGGATGAGGAGAAGGAGGAGGAGAAGGAGGAGAAGAACAAGTAAAATAAAGATCCTACAAAAAAGCTGGGATGTAATAAACTAATATCGCACATCACTGTGCATAGGATGCATTTTTTTACCATAAAACAAAGTACTTCAAAGTCGCCTTGCATCTTCTCCACAAGACATAAAGTTAAACCTAAAACAGCCCACGGGGGATTGACCAAGGAAATAAACTCTATGGATCAGGAAATCAGTAAAATTCGAAAAAAAATTCCAAACCTTGCGGAAAAATGCCAGTTTCTTGACTTTCAATATTTTGACGAGCGACTGATTTCATCACGCTGCTTTACTCACACACACACACACACACACACACACACACACACACACACATATATGAGGAGTCCATTGAAAAAATGGGCATAGTCACAACCTGAAAATCGTGAAAGTGTGAATTTTGAACACTTGTTGACTCATAACTATTTCTGTTCAGCTGTTGGTTGATTATTGTTGTTGTTAGATTTCCCATCCAACAAACACACAAAATAAACCACAAGCTTTTAAAATTCACACCCTCACAATTTCCTGTTTGTGATTAACCCTGTTTTTTCAGTGGGCTCCTTGTATATACATCCTGTACTGAAATCCACCCACGCTGCCTCACATATTATACACACACACACACACAGAGAAAACAGACCTAAGACAGATTTAACAGTGTGCTCCACACGCCCTGTACCGACATCCACCCACACTGCCTCACACATATACACATACACACACACACACAACACACAGAGAAAACAGATCTGAGACAGATTTAACAGTGTGCTCCATGCGCCCTGTACTGACATCCACGCTGCCTCATATATATATATATATATTCACACACACACATAATATATATATATATACACACACACACACAGAGAAAACTGACCTGAGACAGACTTAACAGTGTGCTCCACACGCCCTGAACTGAAATCCATCCACACTGCCTCACACACACACACACACACACAGAGAAAACTGACCTGAGACAGACTTAACAGTGTGCTTCACGCGCCCTGTACTGACATCCACGACCTGTAGACTCCCAGACGTGGACACCGCAACCAGAGCCTGCCCACTGGAGGTGAAGGTCATCAGGCGAGCAGGCTCCAGCAGACCGCAAGGTACACGGGTCAAGGACACATCCGGCACACTCGAGTCATCATTTTTCTGACGGGGGATAGTTCAAACGTCAGAATAAAGAGGAGAATTCTCACGTGATATCTGACACTGCTCTTTTTGATACACCTACACATTATACTACATGTCTTGCAGCGAATGAAAAAAAAAGACCCCCCCCCCCTAAGTCGTAGCAAAAAAAACAACAAAAAAACAAACAAGACATTTTATTGAACAAATCATCTAAAAAAATTTGAAATGATTCACCGTTCAATCTCTCAGGAAACACAGAAGTGGGTGTGTCAAAAATAAATACTTCATACAAAAATAAACGTCCCATAAAATGCGTCAAATATAAAAACATACAAAAAGAAACGTCCCATTGCATGCGTCAAACATAAAAACAAAGTATAAAAAGAAACGTCCCTTTGCTCATACTCTAGAGAAAAAACAGTTGTTTAGTTTTAGTAGAGTTTTTACGGCGCTCGCAACTGCATAAGGTCATATGAGCGCCAACGGGTGGATGTCAACAGAGAAGTCCTTACAGGGAATCAGGCTTACTCTGCTCACCTCTCTAGCCTCAACAGCACAAAGTCTGTTTCGACTATCAAGGCACCCCGGAAATAGCGGGTCACAAGAGAGTGACAAACATACAAAAGAAGTAGAGGAAACAAATAACGATAGTAAGGATGAGGACAGAAAAAGCAGCAGTTCCCCCCTATATTGTTCCAGCACAGTGTGAGAATGACATTGATGAATCAGCCCATTTACAATTCTATTGAGCATAAGAACATGTTAATATCCCCCCCTTTAGGAATGGCTTAAAGACACTTCAGTCAGTAGCATTGCCCCAGGGTGTGTGGGAAAAACAGAAGCATGCGTCAAACAAAAAAAACAAAACAAAGAAGAAAAGCAACATCCCGCTACTCTCGGACACCACACAGAAGACACTCACCAAGTTCAGCTGAAACAGCCGGACTCCCTTTGTGTCGGAGAAGGCCACAAGCGCGGCGGGCGACACGGCACTACACAGAACGCGTCGGTCGGAGCGCGCCTTCAGTTGCAGCAGACGCACAGGCTTCTTGGTGAGGGGGAGGATACCCCGCGCTTCCTCTGTGTGTGTAGGTGTGAGTGTGAGTGCGAGTGGGTGAGTGTGTGTGGGTGTGTGTTTGAGTGTGCGTGTGTGTGTGTATGTGTGTGTGTGTGGGGGGGGGGGGAGAGACAATGAATGTGTACCATTAAGTCATGACGATTTCAAGATTCAGCCAAATGCACAAGCTATTTAAATCCAATCAACTAGCTCTACCTTTAAGAAAGAAAATGCTGGAATGCTACATCTTCTTCCCTACATTCCTATATGGTGCAGAGACTTGGACTTTGACGAGGAAAGAAGAAAACCAAATAAATGCGTTTGAGATGTGGTGCTATCGTAGAATGGCCAGAATAAGTTGGAAAACAAAAAAAGACAAACAATGTGAGGTGTGTCAGATTCTACACACAAGACAGACCCTGCTGAATAAAATAAAATTTAGAAAAATACAATACTATGGAGGGTCATTACACTTCAACCTCTGAGTTAGAGATCACACCTCCAGGTATCCAGGTATTAATTTATGGAAGGTCCAACACCGTGTTATTTTCTTTAAATGATCATCAATATCATCACAACTCACAATGAAGAACTACAAACAAAACAAAAAAAAAAAAACAAAAAAAAAAAAAAAAATTGAATGAAAGCGATTGAATGTTTAAAAAAAAGAGAGTAGGTCAACTATTCATTTTGAAAACATGAGAATCATCAAGTAAAATGTTATCCTTCTTTTAGAGTACACCATGGACACATCACACTAAGTTTCAATGATTCGTCTGACTTTAAAAAACATGGCTACTTTTGCCATGTCACGCTTGCTTCAGACTTCCCTCCTCATATAAGTGCCGAAGAGTAGAGGTGTTACAAGAGAGTAACAAACACAAACTAGAAGGAGGGGAACATAAGGACGATAGATGTTTCATGGGGAAATAAGAAGCAAACCACACCAGAGCACCCGCCAACCACCCACCCTCAAATCAGGCTGGGTGGCAAAAATCATTAGAAACCTGTGTCAATAACAATGTTAGAGGCAAAAGATCAAACTTATGAAAAAAGTCAGCAGCCTCCCCTGAGTGGAACCTCTAGCATAAACAAAATGCTGCAAAGACTCACCCTCCGGCTGATTGGCCGCCCCCAGCCGCCACACCTCCACATAGGTCGGGTACTGCAGCTGTACCAGGTTCTTGTCGGAGGCCACGTTCACCAGGCCCGTCTACGAGGGAGGCAACGTACGGAAAAACAACTGTTTAGTTACGTTTTAGTAAGAGCTTTACGGCATTTGCAACACAATAAGGTCATATACGAGGGGATATCAATAAGTTTTTTACCTGAGTATGAAAGAATGGAGTTACAAACTTGAAATTTGTATGTATACATTTATTTCTCTATGTAGTCACCAGCTGCAAGAACACATTTTTGCCAGCAATGAATGATCTTGAAAAGTCATTCAGAAAAAAAAGATCACTTTGCCAGATGAATTCTGCACTTTGGCTTTTTTGGGGGTGGGGGAAGATGGTGTTTTCCATTGCACTGAAGCAGATTTTGACTCTGGGTCGAAGTGATACCCAACTTTCATCCATTGTTACTAAACGGTAAAAAAAGTTGTCAGGATCTTCATCAAACATGTCAATCATTGGCTGACTGTACTGTCCTCTCTGCTCTTTTTGATGAGGGGTAAGGAGACGGGGCACCCATCTTGCAGACACTCACATAATCAAATGGTCGTGCAGAATTGTTTCAAAAGATCCATAGCTCAAGCCAAATTCAGCACAAAGTTGTCTGAGAGTAACGCGCCTGTCATTCAGCACAATCTTCTTGACTTTTGAAACATTGTCTTCAGTCTCCGCTGAGACAGAGCCACCTTCTCAAGGGTGGTCTTCAATGGACATGTTACCACATTTGAATTCCTTGCACCAATATTTGATCACATCATAGCTTGGGCAGATATCTCCATACACATGTATTGACATTTCATCGTGTACAGACCGTGGTTTTTTTTCTTGGAGATGAAGGAACTTCATCACAGCTCTCATTTCAATTTTTTCCATTTTGTGAGTAAGAATGAAAAGTGCTAAAATCATGCTTTCAAGAGTGATGTTAAACTATCTGCTGTACAACCTGAACAAATCATTGGAAATTCCTAATTGTTGGTGTGCATTCTTAGTCTAGATGTATCTTGAACCTGTTCACATTTCAAGTTCGTAGCTCCACTCCTTCACACTTAGGTAAAAATCTTATTGATACCCTCTCGTAAGTGCCGAAGAATAGATGTGTTACAAGCGAGTAACTTACACAAAAAAGAGGGAGGAGAGATAAGGACGATAGTTGTTCGTTGACAGGAAAGAATGAGCAAACCACTCCAGAGCATCCGCCAACCACTCCTATTGTTTATTTCAGTTTGTTTGAGTGAAAAGAACCAGAATGTCATCTCAACACGATAACAGTCATTCAGAGCAGGGACAGAGAAAGATGGACATGAGGAAAGAAAAAAAAAAGCTAGCAGTGGAGGGGATTCCAACCACCCACAACGACGGACAATTGTCAAAGTTTAGCAACACATAAAGAGCTATAAACAATGAAGTTCTGTTGAAGAAGTAACAATAGGAGAGAAATAAACAGCAAGGTTATTGCTAAAGAATCTTTCAAGTCATAGAAATTCATAAGGGATTTGAAGGATGCTGCTAGTATTTCTTCACTCTCTCTGTCATTTCATTCGGCCCATTGGTTGTAACTTTTCTCTTGCACCAAATGGCAGCTATTGTGTTGATCTACTTTTCTTTACCAAAATTAAACCAGACAAAAAACAAATGAAATTAACATGTATATTTCTACTTCACGCTTAATTCCCTTTATGACACAATGAAACATTTTGGTCTCCATACAAATCCCGAAAGGTATTCTCAGGTTCTCACCGCAGGGAAAGGATCCACATCCCACACCGAGCGCTTCCCCTTCAGTTTGGCAACTTGCAGCACCGCATCCACACCTGCAACAAACAAAGAGGACAAGAACTGAGCTTCACACAAACTCAACGTTTAGTTTGAGTAAGAGTTTTACGGCACTTGCAACACAATAAGGTGATATAAGTGCCGAAGATTAGAGGTGTTACAAGAGAGTAACAAACACAAAATAGAAGGAGGGGAGATCAGAACATGTTTGTGTATTTTTCAGTTTCAGTTTGACTAAAAAGCACATTGACTTCATTGACAAGACAACATCGGTTTAGAGTACGGCAGACCCAGAAAGAAAGGAAGTATAATGAGACATAGTGCACCCGGTTTAGGTGGCTATAGAGAAAACTCCGGGAAATGGTGGAAAAAACTCAGGGTGTAAAGAGTTAAGTTGATGATCACTGGAAATGAGACCGAAAGGGTTAAGTGATAAAAAAGAAAAGTTAACACTTGCATAAGATAAGATTAGATGCATCTTTATTGTCCAGATCCTGGCACACTGGTTTGGTGTTTCACCATGTATACACATACACACACACTCTCACACACACGCAGGCTTACAGTCACATGCATAATATAAATTAACAGTAATATAAACAATAAGATGGAAGAATTTTTATGGATGACGTTAAAAATGACCTTCTGTATCTTTCTTTGTTACAGATCAGAAGCCTAAGTCTTATGTTCCTAAATAAAGCGACGCATCTCACCCCCAGAAGCCTAGGTCTTATGTCACTACGGTAAGCGGTGCGACTGACCCCCACAAGCCAAGGTCTTATGTTCCTACGTAAAGCAGCGCGACTCACCCCCAGAAGCCAAGGTGTCATGTTCCTACGTAAAGCGATGCGACTCATCCCCACAAGCCTAGGTCTTATGTCACTACATAAAGACACCCCCAGAAGCCTAGGTCTTATGTCTCCACTCAAAGAAGCACGACTCACCCCGAGACGCCCAGGCCTTATGTTCCTACGTAAAGCGACGCGACTCACCCCCAGAAGCCTAGGTCTTATGTCTCTACGTAAAGCGACGCGACTCACCCCCACAAGCCTAGGTCTTATATCTCTACACAAAGAGGCGCGACCCCCCCCCCCCCCCAAGCCCAGGCCTGATGTTTCTACGCAAAGCGATTTGACTCACCCCCAGACGCCACACAGCCGTCCCTGTATGCCAAGGCGCGCACGTCGTGCGTGTGTCGACTGTGGAGCAACTGTTGCACCCAGCGCTTGCGCTCTGAGGCGGGGTCGGCCAGGTAGAGGGAGAACTGGTAGAGTGCCGCGTCCACACCGCTACTGTACACCGTCTGCTCATCCTGTCATGTGTGTGTGTGTGTGTGGGGGGGGGGGGGGGGGGGGGGGGGGGGAAGAGACAAATAATTGTTTTTGTGCTTTTGAGGGGAGGACATGTGTGAAAGTGCGCGGTGAAATCAGGCGCCCGTCAAAATAACTAAATTGAGGAAACTTACTTTTACGCCAGTTTGGAAATATTTATCGAGTTTTTATTTTTTTGGCTTAACCTCTTTTCGGTCCGTATAAAAACACTTTTCCAAGTGAATTTTACGAGAGAATCATTGATAAAAGGCACAAATTATGTCATTTTTCAGTCTTCAAAGAATCTTTAGCTATTGGTATACCAAACTTTGGCAGCCATTTTCTCTATAATTTCACCACTGAAATCAGACGACCTCACTTTCTTCAATCGCAAATATCTTGAATTCTATTTAAATATAAATGGATATTTATTTCATTGAAATCAAGGCAAATAAATCAGCTTTCAGATGATACCAATAACTCCACATGCCCAGAAATTGACGAGCGTCCGTTTCCACCGCGCCGTGACACATTTGTGGCATTTGCACATGTGGGAATTTGGGAACAGAAGCATGAGAATAATAAGTTTAAATGAATGCAAGTGTCGTTTCTATGAGATATATTCAACTACTAAAGCGAACCCAATGACATCATATGGGATTTCGAGGAATGTCAAACGTTACCACATTTCATGTCATCCAGTTTTGACACGCCCTTTCATCTCCAAGGTTTCAAGAGTGTAAAAAGACAACTGGTTTTGGGTCTATGTCAGCATTAAAATAATTACCAATATCATAACTTCTAATTAATCAACAAGTGCAGCATGACAATTCTTAAAACAAGTGAAATGTAATAAGTCGTAAGTCTACAAACCCCCCCCCAAAAAAAACAACAACAATCACCACCCAAAAAAAGGAAAAAATTTAAAAGAAAAAAAAAATTCCCACAACCTAAAAAATAAAAATTCCCAACACACAACCCCCTCCCACACAGACTGGCCACATTGAGTGACCAACAACCACTTACCTCACTGAGGCACAGGCCCAGAACATCAGCTTTGTGACAGTGGAATGTCTGGGGAAAAAAAAAAAAAAAAAAAAAAACCCAGTTGAGTAAGTCAGGCAATCTAAACATTCAATCCAAAATACTGTAAAGTAATTGTTTGTTTGTTTTAGTAGAGGTTTCACTGTAAAGTAAGGAGTGGGCGGGAAAAAACCCAACCCAAAAGCAATGGACGATTACATCGAATTCAAATAACTTTGCTTCTTATTAAAGCAGTTTTCCAGAAAAAGGAGAGGGCAACAAGGTCCATGAAAAGAATCTATGCACACAACAACATGGATCAAATAGTTTTAGTTTTAGTAGAGGTTTTACGACGCTCGCAACTGCATAAGGTCATATGAGCGTCAGAAGATTAGAGGTGTTACAAGAGAGTAACAAACATAAAAAAGAAGAAGGGGAGATAAGGACGATAGATGTCTGATAGGAAAGAAGAAGCAAACCACACCAGAGCACCCGCCAACCACCCACTGGATCAAATAACCAACCACTGAACCAAACAGGATATAATTACAACACATATCAAAAGCACACACCACTGTCTTCACATGCACAGCTGTTTGTTGATTTGTGATTTGTGAAAAACAGAATAACACCAATGCAACAACAAAGGGGTGAAAAAAAAGTAGGACCTACAGATGGCGCCCTCCAACCACGAGCAAATGTACGGCAAAAGAAAAATGATTCACCTTGATCTGAGTGGACTCCTTCCCGTTCCAGAAGGTGACGATGCCCCGCGAGTCTCCACTTATGATGGTGAAGTCTCTGCAACAACAAAAGAGAAATACATTTTATGAAAACTTTCAACTACTGACTGTACACACTAGAAGATTTATTTGAAAAATATTATTTGAAGGAAATTAAATGGCCTATCAAGATATCTGAAGACAAAAACAAACAAAACAATTCTTAAAAACAAGCTTATTGTCAAATCTGTGAAAAAGACAACTAAAAAATGCAGCCAGATAAGCTTAGAATGTTATGTGGCAATAAAAGAAAACACTGAAGACAATGCCTCCTTCAGACAAACCGTTACTGTGGCCTAGTGGTTAGGCTACCGGACTCGTAATCGTGAAGAGGCGGGTTCGGGGGTTCGAGCCGCAGGCCTGACATTGTGTCCTTGGGAAAGGCGCTTTACACGAATTTTCCCCACTTCACCCAGGTGAAAATGGGTACCCAGCTTGTTAGTGTTTGAGCATTTAACCAGCTGCTTGCACTGTATGCTTCCCAGGAAACTGAGAATGTTTCTGAGTGTTCTATGGTCTGCTGAGGTAATAATATAGTGTAAAGCATATGGAGCTTGCTTTCGAGTGGGGATATGCGCTATACAAATGCTACTTATTATTATATACAAATCACAGAGACAAATAAATCCTTTGTCACAAGGTAGCAGTGCATACTGACTAGACCTCCCATTATTCCTTCTTGCAGCCACTGATAACATTCCACAAAGAGCATCTGCACTACACACATTACTTTCTGTGTCTCACAGTCTACATTTCTGTCTGAGAGAGAAAAAAACCCAACACAATAAGGTCTACAACATGTTTGTAAATGACTATAAATATTTCAGGGCCTCAGTTGATGCAATATTTCAATCCACGGGAAGTGACCGTTTGTGCAGGTGATTGTCTTATACAGGTGGTAGTTTGTACAGGTGATTGTCATATACAGGTGGCAGTTTGTACAGATGATTGTCTTCTACAGGCAGCCCTTAGTACAGGTGACTGTCTCATATAGGTGGCCTTTAGTCCAAGTTGGAGAGTAGAAAACTTACTGCGTGACAGCGACACACCAGACAATTGTGTCTTTCTGGAACTTGCGGCCGAAGGTCATGCGACTGAGGGGCTGGCCCGACTTGACGCTCCACTGACGGATGTTGTTGACGCCCCCGGTCACGATCATGCTCTCCACCTCCGTCTCGTACCAGGCGATGGAGAGAATCCTCCCTGAACAAAACACAAGACAAAAACATTCAAACGAAGAAGTCTTCATCTTCTCATTCGTATCACACTTGAAGTACGGTATATATCATAAATTGGGCTGTCCTGCTCAGTTCATCTGTAGACCCGTAGAGCCTCTCTACGACGAAGTGAAAATGACAATAGAGTGCATTTGTAGCGCTCAATTTCACAGAGTGCTAAATGTATTTTAAAACATGAAATGTACATATTATATTTATCTGCTCGCTTATTCCAGTGGCAAAAAAGACAGACTAAATTTTTTTTTTGGGGAGGGGGGGTCGTAAGAGTTTTAGGTACGGCACTTGCAACAATAAGGGCATATAAGTGCCAAAGATTAGAGGTGTTACAAGGGAGTAACAAATACAAAAAACGAGGGGAGGTAAAGACGATAGTTGTTTGATAGTAAAGAAGGAGTAAACCACACCAGAGCACCCTCCAACCTCCCACCGACACCTCTTGCACACAGTCACAGCAGTACAAAAGCACACACACTCACACACCACAAGGCAAAATTGGAGAGGCGAACTGTGACGCAAAATACCTTTGAAGTTTGCCGCCGCGCAGGATTCAACTTTGCATACAGAATTCTTTAAATAATTATCGCCGCTAAAAATTGATTTCATTTTCGGAATCTGCATATAAAAAAGAAGCAAAGTGGCTCACGTGGAACCTGATTTGATGCCACATTTAAATTTAAGCAAACTTCGTTTTTGATTGTCAGTTTTGAATCTGAAGTCATGTATCAAGGTCACCCGCTGCGTTGTGCATCTGACTTCACAGCTGCTAGGCCTAGGCTTAAACACTTCCCGTGGCTCTGAAAAAAAAAGGTTGGTGTTTGCTCCTTCCCAGAGCCGGTACTGACACTTCCTTCCACAGAACCGGGAGTTCCAGTACCTGCCCATCTGTACTCCGTACACAACTTCTTCCTGTCACAGCAACTTACCCTCCTGCTTCCCAAAGCCTCGCAGATACTGCAGTTCTCCCGAGACGTCAAACAGGACCACACAGCCGTCCTCAGTTCCTGCCTGAGTGAGAGGAGACACAATGGGGGATTACAGAAAATTGTTCTTTTTCTTTTTAGTAGTTAGTAGAGGTTTTACTTTTTGGCCTGCTTTTATCCTACTTAACAGCAGCATAGGATATTGCCTGATTAGTTTCAGTATGAGTTTTTAGTTTTAGTTTTAGTAGAGGTTTTACAGCGCTCGCAACTGCATAAGGTCATATGAGCGCCAGAAGATTAGAGGTGTTACAAGAGAGTAACAAACATAAAAAAGAAGAAGGGGAGATAATGACGATAGATGTTCGATAGGAAAGAAGAAGCAAACCACACCAGAGCACCCACCAACTACCCACTGTATGAGTTTTACGGCACTTGCAACACAATAGGATCATATAAGTGCAAAAGAATAGAGGTGTTACAACAGAGTAACAAACACACACAAAAAAAGGAGGAGGGTAGATCAGGACAAAAGATGTTTGATAGGAAAGAAGGAGCAAACCCCACCAGAACACCCGCCAACTACCCATAATAGGATAGCCTGACACAGAAGGGACACTGTAAGGTTCGCTAGAAAGATAAGTCACGTATGGGAACCTCGGTTCTACTGCAGGGTGAAGAATCCAGTCTAGGAAGGGATCAAAGAAGCTCGCAACTGTATAAGGTCATATGAGCGCCAGAAGAATAGAGGTGTTACAAGAAAGTTGATCTAACAAACATAAAAAAGAAGACGGGGAGATAAGGACGATAGATGTTGGATAGGAAAAAAGAAGCAAACCACACCAGAGCACCCGCCAACCACCCACATGCAAAGTAAACTTTGAGATATTTTTTACTTTTGACAGGGTACCATAGGCTAAGAGGACAGTGCGTAGGAAAGACAAGCAACATTCAGGAACTGATGCCAACTTTTCTTTGTTCATCAAGTTCATAAACAGCCAGGTCACAGTGGAAGAAAAAGACGTGGTGCTGATAACAGAAAAGTATTGTATTTGACAGAAAATGTGGATTGGGCACACGCTCAGAAAGCCAGTTCACAATGTGACAAGACAAAGCTTGAGACGGAATCCACAGAGGGGGAGGGGGAGGCTGAGATCCAAGCGGGAACGAGATCTAGAGGAAGACCTCAGACGTGTGGGGCACAGCTGCCTGGACTGGAGGTAGAGATGTTCGCCCAGCACAGACACAGGAGGTGAGCACTTCTCTGTGGTCTGCCCCAAACACCACGGTAAATGGAGCAGACCATGACCTGACACCACGGTGAATGAGGAACCAGGCAGACGGTGACCTGACACCACGGTGAACGAGGAACCAGGCAGACGGTGACCTGACACCACGGTGAACGAGGAACCAGGCAGACGGTGACCTGACACCACTGTGAACGAGGAACCAGGCAGACGGTGACCTGACACCACGGTGAACAAGGAACCAGGCAGACGGTGACCTGACACCACGGTGAATGAGGCAGACGATGACCTGACAGGGCTAGCACCACTGCCAGCCACAGAGACAAATAATTGACCACACAGACGCTGACCGGAGCAAACCACACCAGAGCACCCGCCAACCACCCAACGTGAACAGTCTAGATGATAAACCTTACATTAATTATCCCATTGGAAAAGAATAACTTTTTTCTACAACTGTTGCCTCAACATCCTTACGATGGTAATGTTTTGTTGTGCCACACTATTTTCCTGGTAGTGATAATCAAATAGGGGAGAGCTTTAGAAAAACAGACACTAAATCTACTCACTGCCAGCTGATCTTGAGCAGCGTTAGTGGTCAGACACCAGACTGGTCCAGCATTGGACGACACTGTCTCCTGAGGATAGAGATCATGAGAAAACTAGGCTAAAAAAAAAATTATAGACACATGCAAATATTTATATGTATTGTATACAATTTTCGGTGACTGTCCACTTGACTGACCATGATCTAACTGTGCTGTGACTAGAAGACCGGCGTGAAGCACAGACACACGCGTGATCGCGTAGGAAGACCATTTTCGTGAGACACCTATTATTATTAGATATATACTGTTTTACCCTAGAGTGATGAAATAAAAAACCATCAAGTTATCAAAGCAAGGTTATTTCATACCAATTTGAGGGTTTGGAAGATAATTTCAAGTAAAAGAGTCACTCACCAAACATTTACAATCTTGATTATGTACAGAAAGTGGTGGCGCATTACTGGGATGTGCCCCCCCCCCCCACCCAGCAAATCTCTTTGCCGGTGACTGTTTCTCAACAGTTTAGCGGAGGAAATGGCGGTAGAGGAAATCCACTAAACAGTGGAATATTGAGAGCCACGAAAAAGCCATTTTGTTCTTACCTTAGCAGACTGAGTGACCATGTCCAGCTCCACAATATTTCCGCCTAGCCCCGCAGCAAACAAGCGGCCCTGAGCCCACGCCAAAGCTTCCACTGACGCATCACTGCTACCTGGTAACACCTGAAGGAAAAAAAAGAAAAAGGGTGAAATTATGAATGAAAATACGCTTACCAAAAACACACACCACACACACAAAAAGAGGACGTACATAAATCAGATGTATGCAAGCTCTAGTACCATATGTCTGGAAAAAAACAGCATAGTTTAACTCTCAATCTTTAGTCGCTCGAGGCCTGTTTCTGTAAAAAAACACATTTTTCTAATTATCACATTTCTGAAACAATTAGCCAAACTAACAATCGCAAAATGCAGCACGACACATTCGCTTTGTATCCTTTGCTTTATTTCCTCGCGATACAACAAGACTTCATAAAACACAAAGGCATTACCTTCACGAAAGAGCATTTTTGTACACGACACTCACAGTAATCGAAAAACCAACATGGAACACTGAACATAATTAAACAACAAACGAACACCTTGCACTGAAGTAAATACCACAAGAAGTCACTCTGTATGATAGCTGAATAGTTAAAGTTAAAGTATATCTACGAATTTTTAAAGCATGTTTCTTGGGCTGGGAGGTTTTTTATTTTAAAAAATTCTACCACGGCTTCAGCGTTCTAAACTGGTGCGGTGCTTGAGGGTTTTCACTAATATGAGCCTTTGTTACTGTAAGCGTTAATACAGTATCCCTAATGACTTCTTTTTAATGACATTTTTAATGTTGCATTCTGGATATAAGGAAAACCCCCCCAAAAAAAACAAAAAACCCCAATGTCACACAGAACAACAAATACAATTTACCAGTTCTTGGATCCAGTTGTCTTGGGTCCCCAGAATCTCCACAGACCCGTCAGACCTGCAGAAGGAGAAATACTTGACCCTTAGAGAGCTGAAAACCTACTAGCAACTGTGATGATTTCTTTCAGATGACTGTACCAGACTGGACAATTAACATATGGTATGGCATACATCATCGATAAAGTGAAAGCAGCTTATTCTCATGAGACATGATTTTAGAAAATAGACTGCAATATGTAAAAACTCCTTTGTAAAGATTACTAATACACTCCAAATTAGTCAAATTATTGGATTAATAAGTAGTAAAATTTGATAATCATTATATAAAAACATTATTCAACACTTCTAAATTTCCATAATTGCAAACCACATCCCAGTCAGCATCACTAAGTGCACTTTGAATTTAGGCTAGAAAAAAATCACTAAAGCTGTGAAAAAATTTATTTGAAATTAATGAAACGGTCATTTATAATAAATTATAATCTATTTGAGAGTAAAATACAAAAACACTACACAGCTCGACTATTCTTACTAAATTAGTCCAGCCCTATCCTATACCATGCACTTGCAATCGACAAACACAAACCTAACAATTGGATTGCATTGATGCTGTACAGTAGTTAAACTAACCAGCAATGGTGAGCGGCCGATCTGTAGATGGTCACTAATTTCACCAGCACCAAAAACTTTTTTTCAGATCTAAATTATCTCCACAGAAACTGAGGGCTTTTAAAAATCTTTTGACAAATATTTACTTAATGCTCACTGTCAAGTCATGAGAGTATCCACTGCTACACCTTAAAACTAAAGCACACAAAATCATAAGTATCACCATTATGTAAAAAAACCCAACCCAAAACAATTGAGTTGCGAGCTCAGACTTACCTCGAGACAGCCACTCTTTGTGAAGTGGAGTCATGGCAAATACAGTTGATTGTCTGTGGCTGACAGTTGAAGAATCTCACATGATGAACTTGAAGTTTAACTTGTTCCCCCATTTCACAAAAGTTATAAATGCTTGATACTAATCTGAAACAGAAAGAATCAAAGACAAAAATAATAATTTCAGCCAAAAGCCACGACTGAACATAATTTCCAAGAATTTCAATATAACCTCAACTACAGACATAATCAGAGGATGTATTTTATTGATCTTTCTATCTCTAAATACATATGCAGCTGATCAGATGAGTTACCCAAGCAGACATTGACAAACTTTATGAATTTTTAAAAAAAATGCCAAGATCTTTCATTTTTCTTGAAAATGCAATTTCCACATCACTTACTTTCATGTGACCGTTGTCAACCTAAATGCTTCGTACAGCCTACCAAGAGACCTCTATTGTCATCATCATGCAATATCAATTAATTTTTTGTTCATCCAAGTTATCACAGGGGCGATACAATTTTTTGAAATCTCCTGTTTTGACCCGAAGAGTTATCACAAAGGTATAATCAAGTAGTGTGATATTAATAGTAACTTTACACGGGTTAAGTGGTTATGGTTAGGATTATAAAATGGGTAAGGGTAGGATTGCAGGATAGTAGGGTAAGTATAGTAATTGTTGGGAGAAAAACAGGATTTTATCCTCAGTTTTCAATCTAAATAGGCTAAAATGGTAGATCTAGAATAAAATAACCATGTTATATATAGTTTCGGAGTGTCTACATACACAATAACCGGGCACCTAGCCTCAGTGTCTACGTACACGGTAACCGGTAACCGGGCACGTAGTCTCAGTGTCATGTACACGGTAATCGGGCATGTAGCCTCAATATCTACGTACACTGTAACTGGTAGTGCTGGGTTTTCTTCAAATTTTAGGTGAATTGCGAGCACTAACTCCTCGCTCCAAGTGAGTTGCGAGTAGGCTTGAGGCTTGCACCCTGTGACGTCAGCACCGTGTGACCTCAGTGACGTCACATACTGTTTCGCGCCAAAGGCCGACAGTGTTGCTGTTCCTTCTTTCTTTCAACTTTTTTTCCCCTCCACCTTTTAAAAAGAAGCCTCTCTCTCTCGCCCCTCCCCCCCTCACACATATAAACAGAAGAAAGTAAAGAAATTAGGAAAGTCGAGCGAACAACAAATGCATTGGCAGGCCATGTATCAACACACTCTAAAGTCCAAAACCAATCATAGTCTAGATCTAGATTTAGTATGAGCAGCCCTAATCACATGAGCCACTACAGCCCGATCGTGTTAGCCTTGATTGAAAACTAGCGCTACCGACAGCAGGGGTTAGAAATAGCCACCCCAACAGTTTGCTGTCTCCGCTCACGGCTCACAACATGTAGTACTTCACAGCGTGTTGGCCCCATTAACTGGCAACACTTCCTGTGTTTTCCCATTCACAAATTAATACATTACCCCCACCGCTCGTCACTCGCGCCGTTACCGAGTGCACACCCTGCCCTCACCCATCCCCTGTAGACAGACCGACACCCCTTAGCCCCCACCCCCTTTCAATCACGCAGCATCTCAATGGCTGAACGACAGACTAGCCTACCTATCACAGGCTTAGAGACTCCCATCTATTCATAGCACAATCAATGACCTATGAACTGAGTAGAAGCTATAGGCCTATATATATTATATAGGAACAACTCTGAATCGATTCACTGAGTTGCCACCGCACCATGACCATATATATGGTATCAACTCCTGAATCGATTCACTGAGTTGCGAGTAGTCGTGATCGCATCCACCGCACTAAATATCTATAGTACTCCTGACTCCTGAATCGATTCACTGAGTTGCGAGTAGACGTAGATGTCATCCGGTGTAGCCTTCATCCCCACCCCTCCCCCGACTGTACCTTTAAAAAAAAACAATAATCCCCCCATTCCGGAGCGCACAGACTTTGAAAGAACTTTGGTGACCCCAACCGGCACTCACAATGACAATGTGATGCGCCCGCACAGGTTCACTGACCAGTCACGATGGTGAGCCCGACAAGACGCTTAGTGACTTTCTTTTTTTCTCAGCAAGTGATAGCACAGGAAAAATATTGATTAATTTTCATTCCGGTTACCGTGTACGTAGATACTGAGACTAGGTGCCCGGTTACCGAGTACGTAGATATTGAGACTAGGTGCCCGGTTACCGTGTACGTAGACACTCCGCTTGAGTTTCCCTCGCCAATAACTGTTGTCAGACTGTTGACGAGATCTCGCCGTGTTACGTGTTTGGTTGTTGTCTTTTTTGTTTTTGTTTTGTTGGTTTTTTTTTTTTCGAAGTGACTATTTCTCCGAACGTTCGGAGAAATAGTGCCCATCTTTATTTCTCCGAACGGTTTCCGGCTTCCGGTCTCGTGATGTTTTGCCTATTTATTGCGAGAGTTCGGCGCCAACTTTCATTCTGCCTCTGGTCTGGGGGAAGGAACACCGCATGGAAAGCCCGCCTACAGACAACCTTCAGTAAAACCCACCACACACCCACCACCATCATGCACATGTACACACACAAACTTATACACACACTAACTAAACAAACACGACCAATGGACAACTTTTGAACGTATGACGAGCTGAGCTGTGGATGGAGAGACAGTGTGAGTGAAAGAGCGGGTTAAAGGAAGAATGTGCAAGTGTATCCACACCCGACAGCAACTACAAGACGACAACACCGACCCCCCTGGCCTGGTCCACAGCTCACGAACGAAAATAATGCAGCTTAGGTTAGGCAGTGTTTTGCCTATATTATTGTCCATGGTTCGCAGGGTGCAAGGGAATGAGTGAGATTTTCTTTGTGTATGCCTGGAGGGAGGGGGTGGGGTGTGAAAGCCATGCGGACGGGGATGAGCGGCGGGAGAGAACACGGGAATTGAATGAATGAGTGAAACTGAAAAAGATGAACGACTCGTGAGCCCTAGAGTGAATGGACCCTGTGTTTCTATTTGTGTATACTTTGAACTGTTACTGAATGAAGGCTGAAATAAAGCCCGAAAAACAAACACACACACACTCACTCTCCACTTACACACTTACTATCACACACAGACACACTCACACACGCACATACACACACACACACACACACACAGGAGCAAATTTTTGGGTCTATATTTATTTCAATTTTCAAGATGAAGAGCTAGTCTACAGATTTTTAGATGAGTGTAAAAACGTGAAAAAGAAAAGTTTCACAACAGAATGAAATCAAAATTAGAACAGCCCATGATAAACAACAAACATTAACAAATAAGGGCGTGTGTCCACCTGTCCGAAGAAGATTGGCTGTTTTAACCCTAAATGTGAGTATTTTTTTTTTTTTTAAAGGAGAGGATATTACATGTAAATTATGGAATCACACACCTTAAGGGGCCTGCCAGTGTCGGTACATTATTGGTCGTGGCAGTGACCACCGCAGATGCCAGTTCTAATAGTTCTATGTGTCGTTATCAATAACCCTCCGCCTCCGTAGATCTAGATCTAGATCTAGACAGCACACGAGTGAACACAACACATTACGTTTAAGAGCAGCACCCTTCATAGGCAACTCGTCATATCTGTAGCGAAAAACTGTTTGGAATTGTAGCATTCTTTATATAAATATTTACTGCGGACATTTTTTGGACCGCTTGGACCATATTGTATACGAACAATCTTTGGTAGGCCTATACTATAATTATAGATCTAGATCTATATAATATCCGAAATTTGCGGGAAAGGATGTGATTTCAGAGTGTTCGGAGAAATAGTGCCCAGCTTTATTTTCCCGAACGTTCGGAGAAATAGTGCCTAGCTTTATTTTCCCGAACGTTCGGAGAAATAGTGCCTAGCTTTATTTTCCCAAACGTTCGGAGAAATAGTGCCGGCCTTTTTTTTTGGGGGGGGGGGGGGGGGGGTATTTTTTGTGTTAGATTTAGATCTAGATTCCATATAGATCTAATCTAGATCTAGATTTCTAGATATATCTAGACAAGATCTAGATCTAGATTAGATCTTTTATTTATAAAACAATCTCAGCAATTCTCGTTCCATAAATTAACCACCTCCTCAAGTTGTACAAGTTGTACACACACACACTCACAAATATCATGTCTTGTAAAATTATTAAGCTAATACATTACTAATAGATCTAGATCTAGAATCAGATATCTAGATCTAGAATCTAGAATGAAGTATTATCATAATTATGAGAAGTAGACTACAACTAAACTACAGTACAGTAGCACTACTAACAGTGTAGTCTGTAGATTCTAGTCTTGTCAGTCAAGCATCTTGAGTCAAGATTAGGCCTCGAGCATATTATTATGCATGGAAAGATGCAAAGACCTCAAAGAACAAATTGTGCAATTCGAAAGTTCTTCTTTAAGAATGGGTGGGTTGACAGATGCCAAGAAAACGACATAATTAAGTTTAAAAAATTTACCAGTTGAATACATGGCCATGCAGCGTGTCTCTGTTGTATTATGAACCTCTTCACATGGAGGACGCCATCTTGTGTGTTCAGTGTTCAGCACAAAAGGAACATGGGCATTTTGATTGGTTGCTTGAAACCAAAATCTTTTTTGATAAAATCTAGTAAAGACCTTGCCTACTCGTCAAAATACTTTTCGCAGATATGCATTATAATTGACCTTAATCAAGGTATTTTTGTTTATGCCTGATGAAATGTATCTTTGAAACTATGTCAGCTTATTTGCACAGAAGGACTTAAAAATTATGTGTGTGGTTATAGCCTAATCTATTTCAGTATTTGATTCTTCTTGGTATGATCTCGCAGTTCTAAACAGTTTTTATTAATGATTTCACAAAAATATGAGATCGAAAATAGCGAAAATTTTGGCGGGAGGCGCGAGCGAGCCAGCTGTGTGCCGAGAGTTTGTTGATTGTTGTTGTTGGCCCAGCAGTCCAGCAATAAAGTCAATACAATCATCAACGTGTTTTCGGTGGGCACTATTAGGCTAATCACAGTATGCGTCTTTTGTGATGAGCCTATATAGAGTGTTTTTTTCTGTATTGGCAAGCGAAAGTACAACTTCTAGCATTTGCAAGTGTCGTCGGTAGGCCGACTGTCAGCAGTGCAAGTCAAGTGTATGTATGTCTCACTCAACTCACTATAACGTTACAGTAGCCTTGAGTAGCTCGACTCGAGAATAGCAATGATCCGCTCTTATGTTACGTTATTCAATTGTTTTCCATTTTTACATTTTGGGTAAGATTGAAGAATACCGGACCAGCGGAGGGACTTTGCCTGTGTCTCAACCTTAGGAATTCATGATTTTCTCCTGTTTTTGATACTCTCACAATGGCCAATGGAGAATCTCGGACCGGTAGATCTGTCCACCCCTACCACCCATCCCACCCACCACACATTCTCACGCAATTGGCAATAGGTCTACTGTTATGAGTGGTCCGGTATTCTTCAATCTTCCCACATTTTGATTTAGATGAGAAGATAAGATACGTACATCCTTCCTTATATTGTACAATTCATCCAAGTAGGAGGGGAATGTAGATTTTGAAATTTTACATGATTGCTTTCCGTATTAATTGATTGAATTTTTCTTTATCAATGTTGTCTTGTTTTCCCGGCCCATGCTGTTATACAAAAATTTATCATACTATACTTTCTATGGTTGAAGAATGAATGGTAATACTAAGACTAAGCACCAATGATTCATCTTGATTTTGGTAATAAATTAGAGTCCAATCACAACAGAATAACTGAGAAAAAACAAAATAAGCACAGAGCAAAGTGAACACACCTAGTCACCACAGGTGTGTGCGTTTTTTCGAAAATAGACGATTGTTCTTAATTCTTGCCGGGGGGGGGCTGAAACCCTCCACTAAAAGGAGGCAAGCCCCCCTGAATCCCCCCACTGTTGTTATGGCCAGTGCACATATGTAAACCCGGAGTGTCCACCAAAGTTCAGTCCAGCCCTAATGAGACACCGTAAACGCAAGACACTCTGGGGCAGGAGTTCTGCAGAGGGGCGGCACTTACGTCCGTGACATGGTCCACTGAGCAAACTGTACAAGAGTTGGTTCACTTACTAGTAGATTTAGAGGGGAATCAGTGAACTCGTCACACGGTAAAGTGGTCACAGCTGAAAAACGTGTGGTGAGTTCACCAGAAAAAAGTATCCAAATAACAGTGAACGGCTCTCTTCGGGAGAAGTGGTCCCGACTTAACGCCTTACAAATTTATAATACATTCTAGATCTATAATCTATGTACACAATAGAAAACAAAAAAGGAAGTCAAGTAAAAAGAGCTGGCGTAAAAATGGGTTTGGGGCCTTTTCTACGAATTTACCGTTGTCTGTCTTCCTCCTTTTCTGAGCTTTTTTCCCCTTCCAATTATATAAGTCAAGTACGCAGAGACTGAGTTTTCTGGAGCTTTTTGACTAAAAAAAGAAACAATTGGAAGCCTAGGAAGCGCAGATTTTATTTTTAGATATAGAATCAAATGTGCAACGACACATGGGTAAAATTATACGCAAAAGCCAAATCTAGATCTAGGTTGATGCAGCATTGAATTTGCTCCGTGGTCGAATTTGCCGAAACCTATGTGACGAGATCACTGGAGGTATGTGACGACTTCACTGTGTGAGGAGTTCACTGGTACAGTGAAACTCGGATTTAACGAGCTCGGATTCAACGAGATGAGACAGATTCCCCATTTTTTTCTTATTTAAAATCAATAAAAGTAACCCGGATTCAACGAACACTTAAATCAGCGAGCTCGGATTCAACGAGGGCACTTCCAGGGTGAACAGCCCCCGCAGACGTGGCTTCGCTAATTTTTCTCCCAGAACGAACTTTATCTATTCCCGGAAACCATCCATTGCTCCTGCATCGTGAACCATTATTTACTTAACCGATTGCATGCGACCAATCAGCGGCCTTTTTTCATACCAACACATGTGTTGTTGCACGCGCACGTGTCTACTCTGGCGTGTGTCGGGGTCGGATGGGCGGCCTGCACACGTGTTGCTGTGCATGCGTGTTGGGGGGGCACTAGCGATCCGGGCGTTGAACGTCGCATACAAACGCGTCAGTCTTTTTTTTCACCTCGGCAACTGATCACTATTGCAATAATAAGCTAGTCTTGACTTAGATCTACGTATTGAATTGTGCTCTGGTCTCTATGGAATCAACAGTTGCCGTAGGCTAGGCTCTACACAGCAGCACAACTTTTTGGTAAATAATTGAGATGACACTGGCGTGTGTATTTGAACAAATCGGTCTATTTTTTAATATAGCCCAAAAAAAGCAGGCCTTTCAGGCACTACTTGTGACTTCTCTTGTACATTACTTGCTCAGTGCCTGTAATTATCTACACAAAACCTCGTGTTTGCTATAACGAACACTCGGATTCAACGAGATTTTAGGTCAGGCCCAACGACCTCGTTGAATCCGAGTTCCACTGTATCCGATTTAGAGAATCCAATAGATGACTTACAATTTAAAGGATTTTTCAGAAGACCAACTAGCACAGTACTACTCTTTGACCAACAGCTCCAGCAAGGCACAGCTTGGGACTTGGCAGTCCGACGGATCATTTCATTACTTTGTCTTCTCTGCAATACTCAACCTGGGACAAGTCAAGTCAGTCAAGTAGTGGCCGTAAACTAAAACTAAAATGGTCCAAATTCTAGTGAAACTGTGAGTAATAGCTTTAGTTAAGCTGTTCTTTTGTTAATTTCGGGCTTCTTTTATTAAGATCTAGATCTAGTAATAATAGACTAGAAATCTAAATATGTCTAGATTATGAAGAAGTCATCTAAAGTGAATGGTATAAAAACTTGAGATGAGACACTGGGAAGATGCAAACCGTCCCCGTAATTGAATGGGAACATCATTTTTAAAAAATAGATTTTCAGATAACATATTTATATTACAATGTTCAGCCATGATTTATTAATCTTTTAAAAGATTAAAAAACCCATTTTATTTCTCTCTTTGAACTGAGAAGTATTGAAGAAAACCATCAAATCGTGTTGATGTATATTACCAAGACTTGAACCTTATTCTGTGAAATCAAAGCTTCCATCTGAGGTTGGAAGTAACGCAGCCCTGCAAGTGTTATTAATGACCAAAAGTAGGTTACACTAACAGAAAGAGGTCGTTTCCCCCTTTTTTTTGTTCTTTTCATTCGCCCAACTTAACATGAACAAATTCTGTGTTGTTCTCCTATGAAGTTTGTGTCATCAGGGTTTTACTGCACTTGATACATTTGAGTATTTTGTGGGCAGTCAGGTTTTCTTTCATCGAATGGCAAAAACTAGAATTTGGCACAGTTTGATCAAATCTTCCAGAATCACCAGAATCAAACATGTAAAGATTGATTTACTTTGTTACTGTTTGTGATATGTTTGTTGAAAAATTCGTTTTATTTCAATTCCAAAGCCCAAAGGCATAGCAATGAGTTAGATCTAGATCTAGCAGTTGTAGTTAGGCTCTCCGGCTGCTTCTAGCATAGGCTTGCTACTACTGATTCTAGACAGGGAATCTAGATCTAGCTAACATCTGCACTATTAAAGTCAAATAAATGGTGAAATAAAAACAAAACTGAATTGTTTTGTCAGTCAGTACATCCCAGTTGCCATAGCCGCACGTATTAACAGTTGAATAATGCGATACCGAAGCAACACGTTATCACAGTGTGCAGGGGAGAGCGGGGTGCCCGGGTCGCTGACCGGTCGATTCGGTGGTTCGGCTTTTGTAAATCTATGCCATGCATTTTTTACGGAAAGCCCTATTACTAGATCTATAAGTGTTGTGAAAACTTCAACCTCTACAGCTCAGGCGTCAAAAGATGTTGGAAAATATTAATACGTCCTGAAGTTTCATAATTTATACAGAATAACACAGCCAGTAGTTTTTATTTCATCGAGTTATAAAAATTGCCTTGTTTTCAGAAGCAAATTTTAATAGTTCCAGTTCTACCGAATTGATGTTCACGCGAATTCAACCATTTTGATGATCTTTCTTTTCCTTTTATAAAGATGTAGGCCTGTCGGATGTGGCAGTCCGATTAACACTGAGTTGTTTAGACCCATCAAAACACGAGGCTTCGTGGACGATCACAAAAGTCTACGGGGCTTCTCAAGGCCCATTCGCCCTGCCGCGTGCACATTCACTACCAAAGATTCTCTACATGATCTTTGCTACTACTACTACATGTACTACTACGAGACAGTACGAGAGAGTGCCACTCAGGCAAAGATAGCGTAACTTTGACTAAGTCACATCGTGTACACACTTTTTACACCCCAAATTTGACCCGGAAGTCCATTCAGAGGATTTGACCTTTTCACTTGACCAAAGTGTGCCATGCCAAAATGGTAGCCTAGCTTTTGCCCCTCCATAAAGGAAAAATCTGGCCCTCATTCATGAATACCATTGGGATTTAGCAAAATTTTGCGTATTGTGCTTTGTTCTTACAATATTCATTATGATTATGATTTATAAGTTGTACACTGAGACAAAACTGTACTAAATGAGAAAGGTGCACCATTATGAAAGTGGAACGAACTCAGTTACCTATAAAGGGTAGTTTGAGCATGTGTGGCCTAAATAAGGTAAACCCCCTCCCTTACCTTATTTAGGCCATATGTGGCCTAAATAAGCACTCCCAATTTAATTTGAAACAATGGAAATGTGAAATTAGAGATCATGAATACTCAGTTTGAATTGCAGGTCCACAAGAATGTCTTCGACCATGAAATTTAAAAAACCCACAGCACAAACTGCCGTGGTAGTGGTAGTGGTAGTCCTTTCTCTTTTCACATGCACAGCCTTGGACTCTTTTTTTTAAACTCTATGTTTAAGCAGATGCTAAATAATGTTGGTGTTCAATGGGTAGAAACAGAACGGATGAGGCTGCAGCCACGCAAAGCCACGTTTAGGGATATATATATAAATTGATTGGTTGTGATATGGTAGACTGGGTGAAGTCAGTGGGTGGTTGGCGGGTGCTCTTGTGTGGTTTGCTTCTTCTTTCCTATCAAACATCTATCGTCCTGATCTCTCCTCCTTCTTTTTTGTGTTTGTTACTCTCCTGTAACACCTCTAATGTTCGGCACTTATATGACCTTATTGTGTTGCAAGTGCTGTAAAACTCTTACTTAAAAAACAGTTTACTCTGGCTGTGTAGATCATGTGAGTCTTCCTTTAATGAAGATGTCACTACATGATGTTGACTGTGTGGGTATTAAACCAAACTAAGTATAACTTAAACTTTGAATTTCTTTTCCCTTCAGCCCTGGCGATGAGACGGAGTGTAAAGAATGGGCGATCGTGGAGCTCCAGGGGGATCTTGAGACGAGACATCCTGTTCCGTTGAGTGGAAAGTTTATCGGTGATCTACACTTTGCTCACAAGGTCCTTGGTCACTTTCTCTTTTTGTCAGTCTTACTAATTTTTTTAAAACATTGTATGATTGTTGCATATTCGTTGCTTTCATTATGATAATAATTATCTTTTGTCTACCTTTCTCAGCCTTGTTTATAGGCTATGACTACGAGTTGATAGAGCTATACTGGTAGTTGAATTTGGATTTCAGCTCTGTGATTTGTGTCTACTGCACAAGTTGTAAGCCAGTTGGGCTCCCTCTGAGATGTTCTGGGTCAGCCTTAATGAGTTTGATCAGGACTGCAATGCCTTCAAGATAAAACGGCTCAAATGGTTTGTGTAGTATGGCAATCAGTGGCATAATTTCCGTGTAATTTTGATACTTTACACACATTCCAACTAGGACCTGACTTTTCTCAAGGTGTATGTTTTGGTCCTGTCTCCTGGTCTTGAGGGTTTGCTCCTTACATTACATTACATTTCACTTACACAGGATCCTTCCCTTCATAGAGATGTATTAACCCTATCCGTACGCCCTGGGGTCATTTTGTACCCCCGGGGTTGTATTCTTCACCTTTTAGAATACTTCTAGTACGAAGATCTCTTTGATACTTTCAGTATTTCTCAAAAAATCATTTTGACAGACTGCTATGCAAAGTGTACGGGTCGGATTAATGGGTAAATTTCCACTTTGAAAGCGGTGGCACAGAGTTCCCCACGTCATACGGATACGATAGTAAAACATGATGTACAGATAGGGTTAATGATAAGAAGAATCAGATGCAAGTTTTGGGTTAAAAGAAATTCAGTAGTATTAGTTTTTGTCTTTTAAAAAAAAGCATATTTCACTCATTGAGGGGATGTAATCTATTGCAATTCATTTCATGGTTTTGAAATGGTGGAGCAAGCTATAGCCATCGTAGCTAAAAGTTGCAGTTTATTGGCCTTTTTAAAATTCGAAATACGTTTTATCCAGACAACTGATGCCTGTTGTATGGGGCACACAGAAAACCTATTTGCTTCCTGCTTGGGGAGGATTTGTTTGTCCTGAATGTCTCTGTCTTTCTGCTCATATGTTGTGTCCCTCTTAGAAGTTGTTGGCCCTGAGAGGCAGGTCGTGGGTGGTTGGCGGGTACTCTGGTGTGATTTGTTTCTTCTTTCCTATCAAACATATCTATATATAGTCTTTTTCACACCTCCTTTTTTGTGTTTGTTACTCTCTTGTAACACATCTGATCTTCATCACTTATATGACCTTATTGTGTTACAAGTGCCGTAAAACTCTTACTAAAACAAAAACTTACAAAAACTGAGAGGCAGGTCAAGGCTTGCCTCATAAATTATATTTTAATCTAAATTGTATCGATAGGGATTTTAAGACATACATGTTTGTACGTTTGGGAAGAAAAAAAAAAGCATTGCAAATAGGGAAATAAGGTCCATATAGACACAACAGGAATGCATGTCGGACGTCTGTAAAAAGTTTGACGGTGAGTTCCCTATGATATCTGGCAACTCTGTCTTGAGCAAGTGGCCAGAAAAAGCTTTTCTGATATATTTATATCCCATGGTTTTTTTCCCATTACTAATATATGTATAACTGGTAAGACTGTCGAACCTGGTCTAACGTCTAGCGGTGGGTGGTTGGCGGGTGCTGTGGTGTGGTTTGCTCCTTCTTTCTTATCAAACGTCTATCGTCCTTATCTCTCCTTCTTTTTTGTGTTTGTTACTCTCTTGTAGCACCTCTAATCTTCGGCACTTATATGACCTTATTGTGTTGCAAGTGCTGTAAAACTCCTACTAAAGTTTTTTTTAAAGTTAACGTCTAACGACCATCTATATAGGACAAGCACCTGTACAAATGGCTGCCTCCTTTTTCCGTTTCCTCCTTTGTGTATTTCTTATGTTATGATGACAATGTGTAAAACAGCTACCACTACCTGTCCAAGACGCCACTTTTTTCCTCAACAATGGAGGGCCATCTTCTTAAACAGTTTTGACTGTATCTAGATCTATCTCCACAGAGTTAGTAATGGGTACTGTTTGGTCGCTTTTAAAGACAAGCAAGCTGACCCAGATTTGGGGGGGTTTCCAGAAATCTTGACCAACTCCAAAAGTGGGCATTGCCCTACTTATAGGAACAGTTTGGTATCATTGGTGTGTTTTTATTGTCTGGTTATAGAGAAAACTCTCCTTGTCTTTTAACGAAACTGAACATGTGGCAAAATCTGTACCTTCGATTTTCTCAAAACAGCATTTTTCGGGATAGCCCCTTAGTGCTTCATTTTTTAAAAGCGACCATTTGTTGTTTCCTCAGGATGCGCCTGTCCTCATCATTGGCCACCACATACTCCACGGGAAGGTCATGAGTCTCGAAAAACCCTTTGCCGTCATAACGAAAGCCTCAAACTCCGAGACAGCTGACGGCAGCGAAGTGACACCAATGGAAGCAGACCACGCAGACCAGGCACTTGCACCTACGTCAGGTTCTGAAGACAACCCCAGCCAGCCGAGTTATCATGTCAAAGCCATCATACGCAAAAAAGTTCTGTTCAAAACGAGACCGAAGCCTATAATTGCTCATGTTCCAAAGAAGTTGTGATAGTTGTGTGTGTTGTGTGTATGTTGTATGTGATAGTTGTGTGTGTTGTGTGTGTGAGTGGGTTTTGATGAGTGTGCTGGCAGGTCTGAATCATGTACTGCAGCTGTCTCGTCAGGAAAGGCGCCTTTGGTAGTTCTGACACTGCTACTGTGTGGAAATGAAAATGAGTGAATGGCCCTGATACTGTGTGGAAATGACTAAATTACCCAGTTTGTATACAAGTGATGTAAATAAAGTATGTTCCAATTAAAAAGAAAAGTTTTGTTCCTTATTGAATTGTTCATTATGTTACCATATTCTCAAAGTACCAAATCATACCTTATAAAGTCTGTCAGGGGGCTCTTTGTGGTCAAGAGGTTAAGGTGTTTGCCTCTTATTCAATCAATAGGTCATGGGTTCGAATCCGGATAGTGATGGAATATTTTCTTCTCTAAAATTTTCTCCTTTCACATCCTTTCCTGCTGTCTAACAATGTTCTGTTGTCTGCTTTCGTCTCCACTTTCTGCCCGCACTCCCTCATCTCCTTTGCCCCCTCCTCTGGGCTCCAGACTCCTTCTGCAGCCTTTCTACTGCTACTCCTTGGCTCGTTCTTATTGCTGTCTTTCCGCCACACCCCTGATCTTATGGTAGGAAAGATCTACACTTAGCCTTCTCGGACAAGGGCTAAAATGTCGAGAGGTCCCATGTGCAAGTTGCTCCCTTAAAGATCCCTTGGTCCAAAATCGATGAGAATAAGAGTAGGTTTTGGGCGCCATCCAAGCAAAATTCAAATTTTCCTACCAACTGAAAAGGTTTAATGTGTCCTGCACGCTTATATGACCTAATGCAGTTGCGAGTGCGTAAAACGCTAACCAAAAAAAAGTGTCAGCTCCCTTTGAGAGTGAAATGCCTGTTTTGTTAAATGTTAGCTCAATGCGTGTGATTGCTGCACATTCTACATTATTGCCACTCACACTTTGGGATAGACTAGCACATTGTATTGTACATTTGCTGGCAATGAACCAGAAAACAGATGAGTCTGTGGTTGAGTGGTCCATGCAAAAGACGTGAGTTGGATTTGCTCATGAGGAAGTATTTTACTGAAGATCTCAATATATTTTATCTACATATCTGTATATGTATGTATGTGCTTGGATCATTGGAGATATTGTAACAACAGGCTAGTTTGATAGAAAGAGAGACAAAGGGAAAAGATACTGGACAAGTAGACAACAAGGTTAGGATCAGCAAGAACAACAGACACCATCGCTGCAACGCAAGACAAAGTGAAGTGGAGGTCTATGATCGCCCACGCCAGTCGGCAAGGCACCGGATGATGATGATATGATGTGCTTGGATGATGATGATATGATGTGCTTGGATGATGATGATATGAGTTGCTTGGATGATGATGATGATATGATGTGCTTGGATGATGATTTCATCACAGCCCTATTCTGCCGTGCCAAGGCAGACTGACGTATCAGCAAAAATTATTATTTTTTGTATCTTCGCTTCAGTGGACGCCTATACCCATTCTGCATCTTGTGTCAAAGGCAGGAAGTATCTGTACTACAAATAGGATATTTCACTATGGCAAACAGACGTGACTGAAGGGCCATGCCCATATTTCCAATGGCAGCGTGACGTAACTCAAAATCATAAAAAGTGCTGATTCGTCGTTCTGCCTTGGCACGCAGTATTGGGCCTGACGACACTTAACTAAAACTAAAATTAAAATTCTGGCGTTCCAAAAGTTACCTGAGAACACGATGGATAGAAATGGAAGTAAAGGGGGACAACAACAGAATACCTATTGAAGAATTTAAAGTAACATCGATTATATCCCCTGATTTTTAGTACCCTCGATCGTGGTCCACAATAGGAATTTGGTGGGGGGTTGTTTTTTTTTGGGGGG
>NW_004797565.1:771445-772913 GCF_000002075.1 Aplysia californica | reverse complement strand
TGAGCAAGACACGACAACCCAAGCTCACAATACTGGGCGCTGCACAGTGGCAACCGACAACTGTTCTGTATTTGTGTAATATTGTGTATTTATGTATGTATTTATGTATGTACGGGTTTATAATTATGTATTTATGTATGTACGGGTTTATAATTATGTATTTATGTATGTATATCATGTTTGCCATTGGAAACCATTTTCATCGAGTATCTCCGTCTGTCTGCTGTGACGTTGTATCCCTCTCAGCCTGGGGTAGCCCAGACAGGCAGTGCCGCAGCCCGCCCCCTAAATGATCTAAACTGTGTATAAAGGGGTTGAAAACACCAACGTTATTATACAGAAATCTACGTGGGTGGTTGGCGGGTGCTATGGTGTGGTTTGCTCCTTCTTTCCTATCAAACATCAATCGTCTTCATCTCTCCTTCTTTTTAATATTTGTTACTCTCGTGTAACACCTCTAATCTTCGGCACGTATATGATCTTATTGTGACCGTGGTGTGTAGCAAGTGCCGTAAAACTCTTCCTAAAACTAAACTAAAAAGAAATCTAGAATATTGAATCAATCAATAACAAAGCATCAAACAACAAAGTTGAAACAGTAACAGAAACCAAAGGTAGACTACATGAATGGCATGTTTGTAAGGCAGAATGACACTTAAACATTGTGTATGGACAGTTGATGAAACGATTCCCGGTGTTTCCCAACGAATATCGATTTCCCACGGCTGTGATTCTTAACCAAATACATACATTGTGTACAGAAACAAGTCATGACGCTCGGCAGAATACTGTACAATTATAAAACCAAATCAGTTACAACACGGTGGAATCAGGCGCTCGTCAATTTGTGAGCATCTGTACTTATTGGTGTTGTCGTAAAGTTTGTTCATTTGACGATGTTTCTATTAAAACATTACACAGCTATCTTGAATACTAGTTGAGATATTTAAGATTGAAAGAATTTGGGGACGCTTTGTTTTTTGGTTGTAAAATTAGCGAGAAAATGGCCAACAAAGGCTGTTGATTTTCAAAGCTTGAGAATCCTTGGAAATTCAAAATTTACATTTGTTGAGCGTTTAATCAACGTTTGTCAGTAAAACCTACATGAAAATATATTTTAAATGGACATAAAAGGTGTTGAGCTAATCCCCCCCCCCCCCCAAAAAAAAAAAGAAAAGAAAAAAAGGTGAAACGGGTAGAAAAATGCCGCTGTCTTCGATTTCATTATTTTGACGAGCGCCTGATTTCCCTACGATGCCTCACAAATTACAATGTATGGTGTCAGGGAAACGCCTGAGGGTTGGGGATGTTGTGTGTGTGTGGGGGAGGGGGATGAGGTTATCCTTTTTGTGACATACAATCAGCAGGGAAAAACAAGAGACTGAAAAAGAACGTACACACACACACACACACACACACACATACACACACACACACACACACACATACACACACACACACATACACA
>NW_004797565.1:769112-770926 GCF_000002075.1 Aplysia californica | reverse complement strand
ACTTACACACACACACACACACACACACTTACACACACACACACACTTACACACACACACACACACACACACACACACACACAATGATTATCACCTCTAGGTGAATGTGTTACAGAGCCTACAAATAAGTACAAAAAACACACGTGATTAAAAGACATAACATTTGCATCAACAGTCCATAAGAATAGTACAACGCAATAGTATTGATTGAGACGTGACATAATATGATAAAGTATTCGCTGCTAATCCATGCTATCTTTCTATCTAAAGACAACATTAAACACGTTGAATTATTCTGAAAACGACCCATCTGATTTCAATTCGTGAGGACTATACTGCGGTCAAAAATTCGTTGGTGTGGCAACTTATTGTCAAATCAAAGATAGCACATCACAAGATTGTCCACTCAGCCAAAAAAGTGTCCGCCGGAAGTCCGCTCTTTGCTTCAGATGGCGCTGCAGTCTGTTTTGAATCTCTCTTTCGTTTCTCCAGAAGAAGAATAGGAATAGCACCTCCTTGCGTGCGCAGATCCACTGCTGTCACAGAATTCTCATCAGCTGTTCGGGTTCGTTCAGTGCGGAGTTTTCGTTTTAAAAAAATATTTGAATGACCTCTCGCCTTTCATTCTAAAGTCAAATTAAACGAAGAAAACAGTCACCTCTTCCTGGAAGAGGTCTTTTGTCAGCGTAACCATTTTTAAAAAAAAGCGTTCTTTGGAAATTTGAATTCTTATTTATTCAAAAACCTGAGGACACTTTTTTAACTGGCTAAAAAGGAGAGGAGTGAACCCTCTGGTTATGTAGACTCTTTGGTCAAATATCTCCTCTACTTTCGAACATAGATTCTCCAACTTTTTCACAATGACTTTTATATCAATTTGTCTCAGATCTACCAGCTGAATATTTTTTTCAAATTCCTGCGCACGTATTTTAGAAAATTCATTAATAAATAGGCCTACCATTAAAAAAACTCAGTCGAGAGTTTCTATAGCTTTAAAAAAAGTTTACAGGTTGGGCAATATCGCTTTTTTTGTTTAAAGCAAGTCTGTCATTTTTTTCGAATCATTATGCTAATTGAACGTATGTTTCGGGAACCTTTAGTGCAAAAAAAGTGTTCACAATAAAATTGATTTACTGTAACTAGTTTTGCCACTACAAAGTGTCATTGAGGAGCTATGACGTAGGCAAAATGCATGTCAGAAGGGGAAAGTGCTGTGAACAATTATATTTTTCGCGTGATGGAGATTTATAGTACATGTATTTTGTATAAATTTATGAGTAAAAGTTTTTTTTTAAAAATCGAGCCTCAATTGTTGTGGAAAAATGTTATTAAGTTAAGACAAGTTGATACAAACTGAGGTGCAAAGTATGGGTGGCATTGATTCACCCGTTAGAGAATTACATGTATTTGAGGATAAGTTTCGCCACGAATTTTTGACCACATTATAGTGGGCTTAATAAGCCTTATAATGCCTCTAACCCACCGATATTGTTGGAAGAGGTCCAAGTATACTGTCTGATCTTTATAAGGGCTTAATTAATTGGTAACATCATTAATTTATCTTTCGATAAGGTAAGAAAAACTTGACAATGTGGGTGAAATATTGGCCTCCTTCTCGTTGCTGACCTGACACATGTGTGTGGCAGTGAAAGGTATCGTATTCGTTGTGACTGACAGTAACGTCGTGAATGGTTAGCTTGAACACGGATACATAATACACATTCGCGTGCTCGCGCAAACACACATACACATACACACACGCGCACACACACACGCACACACACACACACACACACACACACACACACACACAC
>NW_004797565.1:767110-769012 GCF_000002075.1 Aplysia californica | reverse complement strand
TCCCGTAGATGAGCTGGTAAAGCGTTCCACAAGGAGAGGGCGTGGTGTGAAAAAGCTCTCCTTCCGAGTCTCTGACTTTTGCTTTGGACAGGTCTTAAAAGTCTTTTCGTCGCCGATCTTAAAGGCCGAGATGGTATATATTCGATGACCATGTCACAAAGATATGATGGTGCAATGTTTGTTGACGCAAAGAACAATTATTTTGTACTGACTTCGTGCTTTCACCGGGAGCCAATTTAGTTGAATTAGCATTGTCGTTATATGCTATTTGAGAGATTCCTTTAAAATTATGCGGGCAGCTTGGTTCTGGAGTCGCTGTAATCTATTTAACATTTGAGTGGGAAGGTTTCCAAATGAAAACCAACAGCCCCATATGCCCAAAAATTGATGGGCGCCTGATCCCACTACGTCATGACACATTATGTATGCATTTGCTCAATTCTTTTTTTTTTCAGAGAAAAGTCGGGACCAGCGGGACGCTCCGTTAGCTCGATTAGTATCATGCTAGACAACAGGGCGGATGACTTCGGTTCGGATGCCAGACTGGGCGTTCTTTTAACTTGGGTCGTTATGTGGAGTTTTCAAGGCTCTCAACCCATTTGGCCCAGTCCTGTCGGAGACGGACGTTGAAACACACACACACACACACACACACACACACACACACACACACACACACACACACACACACACACATACACACACACATACACACTTGGCGCTCATATGACCTTGGGAATTTGCCAGCGCCGTAAAACCTCTACTAAAACTAAACGCACATACATACACACGCACAAACACACATATACACATATGCACACACGTACACACGCACGCACAGACACACACACACACACACACACACACGCACGCACGCACGCCCTCACGCACGCATGCACGCATGCACACACACACACACACACACACACACACACACACACACACACACACACAGAGACACACACACTTCTGACATTTGCAGAAACGTATTTTGTAACATTCCCTTGCTTTTTACCTTCCTTTTGACAGCTCCTTACATTTCTTTTCTCTTGCTAAAAGGCATTAGCAGCCACCCTCGAAATGACACAATGATTAGCATATATCAGAATGACAGTACAATGACATAATCATGAGTGTATAATATATCAGAATGACAGTACAATGACATAATCATGAGTGTATAATATATCAGAATGACAGTACAATGACATAATGATTAGTATATATGTATAATGTGTCAGAATGACCATACAATGATGTAATCATTAGTGTATAATGTATCAGAATGACAATACAATGAAGTAATCATGAGTGTATGATATATCAGAATGACAATACAATGAAGTAATCATGAATGTATAATATATCAGAATCTGAGAATGACCATACACTGATGTAATCATGATTGTATAATATATCAGAATGACAATACAATGACATAATCATGATTGTATAATGTATTGCATACTTGTGTAATGTATCGGAATGGCAATACATTTGCAGGCCCACACTACCTACAAAAAACTTCCTAGGTTGGCCTCTTATTATAATATTACACATCCAGACTAAGAAATTCAGTATTATAATATTGTATATTTCTGGTTCCCTGATAGGCACATACCGCTTTTTCAGTTTATACCCCTTCCTTGCCAAGTACTCAGTGTTGCTGCTAAGCCCCTTTTAAGTAACGCGACCGCCGAAGTTAACGCCCATAGGACTTTACAAAAAGTGCGGAGAACCTTTCAACAATCCCCAAAAACATTACAATGCTGAAGAACGACAATTTCGGGATTCGAACTATGGACATCCGCTTCAGAGCCCAGCATGACGTCACATGAGCCAACAGAGCGCCCACGCAATTAGGGGGTGGGGGTGTGATGAATTTTTAAATAATTTTTTTTT
>NW_004797565.1:764609-767010 GCF_000002075.1 Aplysia californica | reverse complement strand
GGGGGAGGGGGGAGATTGAGCAAAAAGAGCACATTAAAAAAATTATTATCTTTTAGTGCTGGGGTAAGACAGACAGACAGAAATAACAGAGGGAAAGACAAGAAGAAGGATCTACCAGCGGTGCCCTAAATACTTTTCTTAACCCTATCCTTGTACCCTCGGGGTTGTATTTTTTCACATTTTAGAATAATACTAGAGCGAAGATCTCTTTGAAACTTTCAGCATTTCTCAAAAAAATCATTTTGACAGGCTTCTATGCAAAGCATACGGATCGGATTAACGAGTAAATTTCCTCTTTGGAAAGTGGTGGTACAGAGTTCCCCACGTCGTATGGATACGACAGTTCAACACGACGTACGGATAGGGTTAAGGACGCAACGGCCAATCTCACAGAGGCGGAATCCAACTCATTCATAACTTTTTTTTTTGAATTGCGAGTCCCAACACTGCGCTATATTCTATCTCAGAATAACAAAGTTCTATCTGCTCAGTACCTAGTTTGGAGAAATTAGACGTCAAAGATTTGGAGTTTCATCCATGTCAAGCTTTTTTCGAAAGCAATTGTTTGAGTATCTTGATAAAGACTCCGAATAACCCTGCCATATTGACAGAGGAGATAGAACGTTTGGTCTCTGGCCTCATGGTCTTAGTAACTCAAGACGGCAAAAAATGTTAAATAGAACTTTGTAATTCTGAAGTAGCGACTGGTCTGCCGTTCTGGGGCACTCCTAATCCAGAAGAAGCCATAGTGGGTGGTTGGTGGGTGCCACAAGAAGTTGCAAATGGTAAGCAGCTCAAGTGGCAAAAGGTGCCAGCCGAGAAACAAAAAAACCCCCAAAAACAAAAAAAACTACCAAGGGAGGCTACTGGCACCTGAGTTTAGTATTTGTACATTTGTGTGTCAATCACAACGTCGGGTTGAGATAGCTTTGTATCAAAGATGTGTAAAACTTACATGTAGTTTAGATTATAATAATATACATACGTGTAAAACAAAATGATTTTATGATTTGTTGGTGCGAGTATTTCAATGCTAAAAAAGATCAGTAGGGTTCAACAAAACAAAGTCACGATGGAGAGATATATTGTATATACATGTATACATGTGTGTCGGCTATCTTTCAGTGACAAATCTGGTTGGGTCTTGGTTGTATAATGTCCAAGCAGTTACAGTTTCAGCACAAATCTAACACTGACATAATATTATATATGGAATGACGAAAAATCATTTCAAGTACAAATCTGGAAGGATTCTGCCTCTATAAGTATAAGGTGTATATATACCTGAAACAAATCTCTGCCCCTGGTTTTGAGTGATAGTACAGTGCTGGTATAGTAGAAGGTTACTTCAGACTCAAAATTCGTACATTGCTCATTATCAGACGCTGACAGATATACATTATTATCTATATCCTTATCATTATCATAATAATAACATAGTATGTTGAATGTATATCTTCACTTCTATTCACTAACATTTTGAGAGAGTAAAACAAAGGCGTACATGATGTACATTGTCATGTACGTCAAACATAACTCCAACCCCCCAGGGAGGTGCTACTGACTGAACTTGTCTTTAGGCCATTCCCAAAGGGGGGATATGAACATGTTCTTATGCACAGTAGAGTTGTAAATGGGCTGATTCATCAATGTCATGCTCATAACTGTGCCTGAACTGCAAACGGGGAACTGCAGCTTTTTCTTTCCTCATCCTTAATCTCGTCTTTTTTCCTCTACTACTTCTTTTGTATATTTATTACTCTCTTATAACCCGGTATTTCCTGGGTGCCTATATAGTCGAAGCAGACTTTGTGCTGTTGAAGCGAGAGAGGAGAGCAGAGTAACCCTGATTCCCCGTTTGGACTTCTCTGTTGACATCCTCCCCTTGGCGCTCATATGACCTTGGGAATTTGCCAGCGCCGTAAAACCTTACTGAAACTAAAACCCCCCACATAATTCCAGGCGTCAAGGGTCAATGTTATTCCAGACCTCAAAGGTCAAGGTAACTCGAGGCCTCAAAGGTCAAGGTAATTCCAGGCGTCAAGGGTCAAGGTTGTACATGTCAAACATGTAGGTCAAGTCTGTACAAGGGACTGCCACCACTGTGGAAGATTCTCCCGTCTTGTGGTTGGAGCTCCGGGACTCGCAGCGACTGAAGTGGTACAACGCCTTCAGGATCTTGTCTGTGCGGCGTGGCACCGGCACCTGGAGGCCCTCAAACCGACCAGTGGTCAGTGGGAACACGTCGGCCTTGCGCAACAGGAAGGTGTGGCGGGTGTAGGGTGTCAGGGCCCACACAAACTCCTGGTTCTCCGCGAAGAAGAAGAGATCGATGAAGGGGAAGGCGGTGCCGGCCGGGTGGAACTTCCAGTGGGTGTTGGACGACGGCGCCATCTGAAGA
>NW_004797565.1:761423-762493 GCF_000002075.1 Aplysia californica | reverse complement strand
CCCAACAGCAGCTTTCGTTCAGAATTCTAAACACTAGATTACGGAGTCGGTTTTCGAAAAGACACAGATTTTGTGTTTTCGACTCTTAGAAGATCTACAGTGTACCAGTGTTGTTGGAGCACACCACTCTGTTGTTTTCATTTACAGTCAAAACAAAAATCTGAGAAATCCCAGCTATACTTAAAAACATTTTTTTCCTTGAGAATTCAACATAATAATAACAACTTTGACTTCGAGTTGGGGAAGTAAAAGCGGCGTGGAAAGGAACTGGCCACCTTACCACAATATGCCGGAGGCCCAGGAAGTTGTCTCACTAACAAGACAATCCCCAATGCCCAGATCGGATGCGGGAACAACTTTACTTTTTTAATAACAACTTGGGACTCTACATTAAAGAAAAAGAAAGAAAGAAAACCCAGACCCATTAATAAACTCCAAACATCAGCTCTTCAACCTACACTGACATCAAAGAAGCAAGCACGTGAAGGAATTGCCGAGTTGGACAATGGGGCGGCTCTAGGAATAGATTGTAACAACAGCGCATCCCTGCCGGGTATAAACCTCAGAGTACAGACAAAAACATTAACTGAAGGGAAGCATGCCAGTTTGTCACAGGCCCACCCCGCCTCGACTATTCCCTGCATGATGGAAGTTATCACTGACACTCTCAAAAAGAGTAAATGAATGATTGGTTGATTGTATGAATTGAATTTTATTTTTCAACTGTTTTTAACGTAAGAACATTCATTGTTGAAATTTTACAGAGTAATTTGCTTTGATTTGCATACACAAAGAGGAAGAAATATAGAACAACACAAGCTGAATTGGCATTTTAGAGGGACTATCTCTACACCACCAATTTGAAGGTGGAGGAAAAAAACTTAAGTTACAACTACAGTGTTAAAGTACTGTAATTATGACTGTCATCAATACTCAAATTCCTTAATGAAATTGTGACAAACTGGGCAGCCCCCAACTGAAGTCTACTTTTTATTTGTTCCAATTGAGATGTTTAGAAACGTCATTGTCCCCTCTCAATCGTTACCACTATCGACCCCACAATAACCCCC
>NW_004797565.1:760146-761323 GCF_000002075.1 Aplysia californica | reverse complement strand
AAATAAATAAATAAATAAATAAATAAATAAATAAATAAATAAATAAATAAATAAAAGTAATACTCGAACAAAAACCAAACCATACCACTCTTCTGGGTATGTACACCTTTGTTTTCTTTTCATGAGTTCCACCATCAGATACTCACCTCAAGACTATATCCCTTTATACCAAATATTGGCCTCAAGTCTATATCTCCATACATGTATACCAAATGGTGACAGTATATCCCTATACACCTCTATCAAACACTCACCTCGAGTCTGTATCCCTCTATACAGGAGAGCACATCCCTCACGCGCAACCAGTCGGTGACATTGAGGGCAATGTCAATGTCGTCATCCCAAGGGATCAGGCCCCGATGTCTGTGCACCCCAATCAGCGACCCCCCGCGGATGAAGAAAGCAATGCCGGTACTTTTGAAAGCGGACGCCATCACGAGGTACATTTGAAAAAGCATCTCTTTATCCCTCCGCTCCATGGCTGGTAGAAAGACGGAATGTGCCGAAGACTTCAGCGGTCTAGCTGGTGACGATTCGTCTCTGAAGTTGCTGATGGATAAAGAGGCTTGGTCTGCCGGGTGTATGAAGGGTGGGTGGGGGTTGGAGAAGTCGCAGCTCGCCTGGAGAGTGACGTCATCCGGTGAAGGGAAGTTGGAGATCATGATGATGTCAAAGGTGCTGACGTCCCGCCAGGCGTTCGGCCAGACGACATACAGGACCAGGTTCCGGAGTGGCGGGAAAAAGAGGAAAAGAGCCAGGCAGCAGATGGCTATGGTGAGGTACTTTGGCCAAGCTGGCCTCATGGTGGTTGAGGTTCGTCTGCCACCCAACGGTCACCTAGATCTGTGGCAGACGAAATGAGAGTGTACTCGATTTATTTACACAGTTCATGGATTTTTTTCCGCTTGCGAATCAAAGCTAGCACAAACAATAGCCCTAACCATTACGTATTCCTGGAGGCACATGTCTATGGAACAAAGCCACGGACTCGATAAAAGGGGACTTGGGCTATCACGGCTCTCAAGGGATGGCTTGCATATAACGAGAATATTGGAAATGAGTTTTATTGAATAGTAAATAGGCTGCTAGGAGAAAGGGGATGTAAAAATAACAGAGAGAAAGGGGGGTGGGGGAGGGGGTGGAACCCAGCAGGGGACGGGTGGTTCGAAGAACAAAG
>NW_004797565.1:755076-756871 GCF_000002075.1 Aplysia californica | reverse complement strand
AAATTAAAAAAATATATACATATTATATACATGTATATATATATATACATGGAAATGGTCACAATCTGCTAGCACACACATCGGTCAACTGATGAGAAGGAACTTGAAAACTGTAACTGTTGTAATCGTTGACCTAATCTTAAGTTCACTGCTCCGCGAGTATTTCAGAAACACAATTCCACGTTGTTGAATTAAAAAAAAAAAAGTATACTAGATCTAGAAAGGACAAACAGACACAGGGCCAAAATACCAAAATACCAACATTTGTTTTCCTTCAGGGATTCACTTGAGGTGCGTATGAGATGACTGCATGATATTTGATAAAAACTGAAGAAAAGTTTTGTTCTTAATTTTTTTAAAAATTGCACATTCATTCATGCTCCAACTCACTTTTCGATGCCTCACGACAGCACGAACACCACCCTCTCTAACTATGTTCACGAGAGAACGAACACCATCCACTCAAAATATGTTCACGAGAGCACGGACACCATCTACTCAAACTATGTTCACGAGAGCACGGACACCATCCTCTCTAACTATGTTCACAAGAGAACGAACACCATCCACTCAAAATATGTTCACAAGAGAACGAACACCATCCTCTCAAAATATGTTCACGAGAGCACGAACACCATCCACTCTATCTATATTCACGAGAGAACGAACACCATCCACTCAACGTATGTTCACGAGAGCACGAACACCATCCACTCAACGTATGTTCACGAGAGCACGAACACCATCTACTCAACCTATGTTCACGAGAGTAGAAACATGGCCTTGACAAACTAGGCGTACGGACAGCAAAGTCTGGATCCCCACAGCGAATGCGGTGGTCGGTCTTCTCAGTAATTACGTGGAGCTGGTTACCGTGAGGCAGCACATTTAGCATCCGGCTTATAAATATCCCATGCTATTCAGTCAGCGGGTGGATAGTTGGGGGTGCTCTGGTGTGGTTTGCTCCTTCTTTCCTATCAAACATCTGTCGCCCTTATCTCTCCTCCTTTTTAGTGTTTGTTACTCTCTTGTAACACCTCAAATCTTCGGCACTTACATAATGACTTTATTGTGCGGCAAGTGCCGTAAAACTTTTACTAAAATAAACAAACCCTTCAACAGGTCTGAGTTAGATCTGCAGCACTAGATCTCGCCTACAACAACGCATTTCTTTCCACGCCGTCCGTGTGTCTGTCTGTCTCTGTTTTCTTTCTTTTTGACATCCACTAATGTGACATTTGTACTGTGAACTTTTATCACGAATGTCTCTGACCCAGGCTGACCTCACGCGCTTTAAGCGGCGGCATCGCTATTTTTGGCATGACCTATTTCTGCGGAACAAAGCTACTTTTTACAATTTGTGTCATGCAAAATACACGTGCAAGCTAGATCTAGAGAGAGCAGAATCATAATACAGAGTGAGTAGTTCACTGAGTAGCGCTGTTACGTAAACACTCACCGAGTTATCTCGTCCCACTTGACAGAAGTCTCCACAAGATCTCTGCCGTGTCTCTCATCATGTCTGTGAGTGAGCGTATCCCCGAGGCCAAAAAGAACACGACAACAAGATTGATCCAGCTCCAGATTTGAGAATTCACTTCACTCTGACGACAACACGCAGCGCGCGATGAAAAAAAAAAGACCGGGAAGCGCCTTCGCTTTGTCACTATCGAATTTGCCGGTAATGACAGCGATGAGTTTCCTGATCTGCCGACCAGAAGGATGCTATTTATGGGGGCTCTGTCAGCTTCACTACACGTTTTCCGGGGAGATTTGATTTTACTTCATTTTTAGG
>NW_004797565.1:751666-752842 GCF_000002075.1 Aplysia californica | reverse complement strand
AGAGAGAGAGAGAGAGAGAGAGAGAGAGAGAGAAAGAAAGAGCGAGAGAGAGAGAAATTGTCTATTTTCAAAGCCTGACAAAGAAGAGACTCATCTCTCCTTTTGTTTCAGTAAGAGTTTTACGGCACTTGCAACACAATAAGGTCATATTGTAAGTGCCGAAGATTAGAAGTGTTGCAAGAGAGAAACCAACACAAAAAAGGAGGGGAGGTAAGGACAATGGATGTTTGATAGGAAAGAAGAAGCAAACCATACCAGAGCACCCGCCAACCACCCACAGTCATCTCTCCTGATCAATCTCCACGAAGCAAGTCAAAATACAAAGGAAGGAAATAACAACGCTCCCCCCCCCCTAAAAAAAACCCCAAAAGAACCCACACCAACATTCATTGAAATCACGAACAAGAGCAAACAAAAACCAGCTTTCATCCTAACTATCTGAGAATTAAAGGGGGGGGGGGGGGGGGCTACACCTGAAGGCTATCTCGCTTATCACTGGACCTACCGAATTTTACCAAATTTCACACATATAACAAGCATACTAAGGAGTCCCTAAATCCGCAATCAAATTTGAGAAAAAGTTTCGTTTCCATGGATACGGCGGCCATATTGGATTTTGTTGACATGTCTTACGTAATGAACACCGCACTTATCGCTCCTGGAAATTGAATGTTTTTTTGCATGCGTGTTCACAAACATTAGATCTAAAAAACTGTCTGTTGTTTTTTTCCTAAAGGAATTAGAAAATTTTTAATGAATTTTTTTCTGAGGTAGCATTTAAGTTTTCAAAAAATCCGTAAAAACCCACACTCCAGACACCACCAAAAAAAAAATCTATTCCATATATCAAAAATTCAACCAACAAATTTTTAGTTTTACATCTTATCTTCATTCTGTGAAAAATTCATGAACATTGGATGAAAAATGGTGAAGTTATGCAAAAAAGTATAGAGAAAAGTCACGTTTTGAGAAAACGGCCGATAAAGAAAAATAAAATACTGACTTTATGAGGAAAGGACGGTGACAAACATGTCCGGTATGGGAAAAATACGATTTTTGGGGGTTCTTATGTGATGAAATAGTTATCGGAGAGGCTGAGGAAGCTAAAAATGCCTACAACTCAAATTCCATAATTTTGAGCCGAATTTTGACTTTGGGGATGTAGCCCCCCCCCCC
>NW_004797565.1:745486-747654 GCF_000002075.1 Aplysia californica | reverse complement strand
AAGCTCAATGATGTAAATGTCCCCAGCCACGGGTATTTTCGAGGATTTGGATAGGAAAGAGGAAAATATAGGAGGGGGAGGGGGGTGTATCTCAGGCCCCAAATTTTCCGCCTCCTCCCTTTCCCCTTTCCTTTTTCTTCAAACTACCCCAACCATAAGTGTTGTTGTTGTTGTTGTTGTTGTTGTTGTTGTTGTTGTTGTTGTTGTTGTTGTTGTTGTTGTTGTTGTTATTAAACCTTTCGCTACCAGTCGTGCTCTATAATCCTTTTAAACAGCCCACGACAGAGCCAGACTCGGCAAGGAACGGGTCAAATACCGGTTCTCCCCAGTCAAATACAACATCCGGTTTATCAGAAAGTGGGTAGGCCGGTTTCTCTCCATGCCCACCTGGTCTGCTCCTCGTCAAAGATCGATGTCCTCCAGGAGTTGATGAGGGAGGGGTGAGAGGGAGGGGATAAGAGGGAGGAGATAAGAGGGATGGGATAAGAGGGAGGGGATAGTAGGGAGGAGGTAGGAGGGAGGGGATAAGAGGGAGGTGATAGGAGGGAAGAGAGAAGAGGGAGGGGATAAGAGGGAGGGGATAAGAGGGAGGAAATAGGAGGGAGGAGGTAAGATGGAGGAGAGAAGAGGGAGGATGTGAGACGGAGGAGATACGAGGGAGGGAAGAAGAGGGAGGAGGTAAGAGGGAGGAGATAAGAGGGAGGAGATAAGAGAGAGGAGGTAAGAGGGAGGAGATAAGAGAGAGAGGAGGTAAGAGGGAGGAGTTAAGAGGAAGCATATAAGAACGAGGAGATAAGAGAGAGGAGATCAGAGGGAGGAGGTAAGAGGGAGGGAAGAAGAGGGGGGAGGTAAGAGGGAGGAGGGAAGAGGGAGGAGATAAGAGGAAGTAGATAAGAGGGAGGAGGTAAGAGGAATCCTCCGTTCTTTCCAATGTCCCGGCACTCGGTATGGCGGTATGACGTCACAGACACAGCTGAGGTCTCTGGTGATCGATAACGGAAGGCAACAACTGTCTATTCGTCATTACCGCCTAGTAAGCTTTTACCGCTGAAGATGCTTATCTGCCAATACTCGTATGAACACAGCGCAATGCATGTAAGAAGGGGCAATTCTTATAAGAGGTAATGCTTGTAAGAAATGGGTAATGTTTATAAGAGGCATATAAGAAATTGGTAATGTTTAAAAGAGGTAATGCTTGTAAGAAGTGGGTAATGTTTGTAAGAGGCATGTAAGACATCATGGGTAATATTTATAAGAAGCATGTAAGAAGTGGGTAATGTTTATAAGAGACATGGAAGAAGAGGGTAATGTTTATAAGAGGCATGTAAGAAGGGAGTAATGCTTATAAGAAACTGGGGAAATGGTAAGATGGTATGTTGAACGCCCCTGTCAACACAATTAGGTTGTTTATGCTTATGGGATGCATTACTTATAAGAGAAACGATAAAAGAGGACTGAGCTAAGTGGTGTACATTATCTTTAGATTGTTTTGGGATAGATTCTAGATCTACGACGTCGACATTCTAAAACTTTCAAACCGTTAATCAATAACACTGGCGTCCGCGGTGCAGCAGTTAGACACGCAGACGTCACACATAGGAGGCAGGAGTTCAATCCACGTGTTGGGGAGAAAGTATCTAGGTCTTAAGCATATGAGAATATTGTAACAACAGGCAAGTTTGATGAAAAGAAAGGCAGAAGCAGACAAAGGGAAAAGATACTGGACAAGATGACAACATGGTTAGGAGCAGCAAGAACAACAGACACCATTGCTGCAACGCAAGGCAGAGTGAAGTGGAGGTCCATGATCGCTCACGCCAGTCGGCAAGGCACCGAATGATGATGATCTGGACTTGACGCCTCCTAAATGATCTATACTGTGCCAATGGGGGTGTAAAACATCTACATTAAAAACGACACGTAGAAAATGAGGGCAGAGCTCCCACACGCCACAGGGCCCAGAAGACGCTGCACTTGGTTCTATCGGACAGTCTTCTCGCCAGTTAGTCGACAATAGTCGCCCTGGAATAAGAAGTTATTCAATTTCGTTGGGGCAATTAATGATTTACGTAGATCGGCAATGTGTGTGGGCCAAAAGTGGCGTATTACCACAGCCAGGTCATCCGACGGGCCAGCGACAGCACAGTGTATGTATATAATTATATATA
>NW_004797565.1:740041-741769 GCF_000002075.1 Aplysia californica | reverse complement strand
TGTGTGTGTGTGTGTGTGTGTGTGTGTGTGTGTGTGTGTGTGTGTACACTTTCCTTCTCTGACGGAGCGACCAACCCAAAATGATGTTAGTGGACGGTAGAGACAACCACAAAACTACAGCAACAACAATACATATTTTGCCACAGCAGCAACAACAACAACAACAACAGCAGCAGCAACAACAACAACAACAACAACAACAAAAACAACAACAACAACAACAACAACGACGACGACGAAGACGATGAATACGACGACATCAACATAACAACCGATTCTAGCAACAACAGCAACAACTACTCTACAACAACAAAAACAACAAAAACAACAACATCAGAATTTTACAAAAATGTAGGCCTATGCACTGCTCATGAGCTATTAACAGCCCGCACACACTTTATTAGTTTAGTATGGGATTTTGCGGCGCTCGCAACTGACACACACTTTATTAAAGCGATTTCTGTAGAGCAACTGATTTTTACCTATGTGACCGTTGTTCTTTCTTCGTAGAGACCCTTGCCTTTAGGCAGCCACATTCCAATTTCCAAGGTAGGCCTACTGTAGTATAGTTTTATACTGACTAGAGTATAATCAGCTTCGAAAGAAATCAATTTCGAATTTTGCCCGGTTGACCACCGGAAGCCTACTCTTGTTGATTGTTGTACCACCAAGGGATCTTTGACGTACACAACTTGCACATAGATCTAGGCCCTCCGATACTTGTCGCCCAGCCTAATCCGAGAAGGCTAGGTGTTTGATCTTACCTACCCTAAGATGAGAAGTGTGGCTGAAAGACAATAGTGAGAAAGAGCCAGTACTACTTACTTACTACCCATTACGCCATCTGGCGTTTAGGGCAGCAACAAAGGATCTCCAGCTCTGTCTGTTTTGAGCCATCTTGGTCAGCGTTCCCCACGAATGATTCCAGAACTTCATTTCAAACTCTACTTTGCGTCTCCAGGTCACTTTAGGTCTGCACCTTTTGCGACGCCCTTCGGGTGTCCAGTGGAGGGCAGTCTTCACAATAGAGTCTGGTTCTCTTCTCAGAACGTGTCCAATCCATCTTCACCTTCTAGTTTTTATTGTGGTGGAAAGAGCCAGTGGGAACAGTAAAAGAGTCAGGAGTAAAGGAAAGAGGAACACAGAGGGGCTTGGGGAAGAGGGGAGGGGGAGGGGGCGGGGGTTATAAAGTGGAGATGAAAGACAGACAGAAAACAAGACAACAGAACAGAAAAGGACTTGAATGGAGAAAAAGTCAGAAGAAAATGTTATGATGCTGTCTCTAGTATATTTCTGCACTGACTAGAGAATTTCAGTTTTGATAGGAATTGATTTGGAATTTTGCCCGGGTGGCGGCCGGACCAAGGGATATTTAATGTGCTTGACTTGCACAAAACAAGTTTAGGAATGGAGTTGTGTGCATTTTCGGAACAAAAGTAGTCACGATGTGAAAGCTGTGAGTTTATGAACCACAAGTTGCAAAGCCACATGAGCTTTGAAATTTTATCGATCGACTGACCTGGTAGAACAGACAAGATTTTAACCACATGTAATGCCACATTCCATCGATCACTTTTACCATCTTCAGTGATCGTACATAATTCCATTTTCTCTATGATTTGACTTAGTTTGGGGCTAGAATTGATTGTGGCCAATTTCTATAGCCAATTGAAGTTAACCCAGTTTTCCTCCAAATATTTTAGTATTTTATACAACTATCACGGGGGG
>NW_004797565.1:736217-739941 GCF_000002075.1 Aplysia californica | reverse complement strand
GGGGGGTAATAAAAACTGAAAATGTTCAGTTCCGAACTTAAGACTCAAATAAGACTATGTTTCATGAACGTGTGTGCTCTGTTTTGAACTTATATCAAACTGCAAGAAGTCAAGTGCAGTGGCCCGTCAAGGTAAAGCAGGGAGCGAAGGTGTCATATGGGGTTGTTCACTCCAGCACAAGATGAGGAACACCTCACTCACTGCTGATGGAGATTCAAAATCATTTCCACTGTATTGGCCCTCAACCCCTATGATTCGAGATCCATACTCATAAAGGAGGTGGTTTGTGTCGACCATGTGGCGAAACGGTGAATCAAAATTGATTTTGATTCTTACGTGTCATGATAAATCAGAGTGATTTGTACCAGATACCCGGTATCTCTCTCAGAAGAACGCCACACATAGAATGAAGTCGCATAAAGTACCACCATATGAATGTTTTCAATATGACACTTTTAGAGAGTGACTATTTCATTGAAAACAAAGTCTTATTCAGTTTGAGTGAAGAGAAGTAAAAAACAATAAACCTTTTATTTTTATTGATACTGATCTGATTCAGATCACATTCAGATTACGGATTAGCATTAGTGTGAGAGATAATACTCCCTTCCCCTTTCCATTTAGCCTATTTATGCTTATCAGCCATGCTTCAATCATTTTATTGTTAACAGTTGACACAGGTAAACAAAAGTACCGTTGTTGAAAATGTAATAATAGTTTGATGAATTTCATGTTTAGCTTTGTTTCATTACTATTGAACTTTGTACGCCTGTCATTGGGGATTTTGTTGGCTTGAAAAACAAAATACTTCCAAGAATGAGAGTATTGACAGAATGGTTCTATAAATGTGTCACAAGGGGGTGGAATCAGGCTCTCATCAATTTTTGGACATGTGGAGTTATTGGTATCACCTGAAAGCTGATTTATTTGCCTGGCTTCCAACGGAATAAATATCCATCTTGAATAGAACTCAAGATATTTGCGATTGAAGGAAGTAAGGTCGCTTGATTTCAGTGGTGAAATTAGCGAGAAAATGGCCACCAAAGTTTGGTAAATCTAATAGCTGAAGAGTCTTTGAAAACTGAAAACTGATATATTTTGTGCCATTGATCAATGTGTTTCAGTAAAATTCACATGGAAATGTGTTTCTATATGGACATAAAAGAGGTTGAGCCAAAAAGTAAAAATACGATAAAAATGTCCAAACTGTCGGAAAAATGCCTGTTCCTCCAATTCCTGTATTTTGACGAGCACCTGATTTCACCACGCTGCCTCACAAATGACACCAGTTTTCTATGTCACGATATATAAGACAAAACATAGTAAGGACAGAGGCCCAGGCAAAGATGACGTATTATAGTACTAGTATTACGAGTAGACTTTCTAGTAGTTAAAAAAACACACCAAAAAAAACAACAAAACAAAACAAAAACAATGGCTCTAGCTGTGGTGAAGTATGATTTAGGCCTCACCACTTTATGAAAAATTGATTGCATGCACCGGTATAACTTGTAAAAGTTTTCGCACCCCATGTGATACGACAAATTATGCTCACTTTTTGGAGGCGGGTTGTTGGACCCTGCCTGTCAAGGCCGACTCCCTCTGGGTAAGACTTACTTTGAATCTCCTAGGCCTACCGATACTCGATAGGGCCTACATGTAACACTGTGGTAAACTTTCCCTCACGAGTGGTCGAATTCCTGCAGCCTGCATATCCAACTGCCAAGTTCCACCATTATACAACCAATACTAGACTAGCCGCATTACAAAAAAAACACTATGTTTTAAGATACATGAGTGGGTCCGCTTAAACCGAAATCTGTGTGGGACAGCTGGGGTTTTTTTTCTTTCAGTTTAGCTGACGAGTTCTTATGGTTTAGAAAGATCTCTTTAAAAATGAAGGATTCTGTGTTCTTTTGGTTTACCGCTGTTTTTGGATTAACTGTTCGGTTGAATAACGGATTCCACTTTATGTACGTTGTTAAGAATCATCATCATCATCATCATCATCATCATCATCATCATCATCATCATCATCATCAGATCTTCCCCATTGGTTGTGGATGTCTTCTTTGACAACGATACTCCCCATCGTGAAGGAGACGGCTTGCCGCAGGAAATGTTGGTTTCGCATGGGTACCGATCTAGCAGACCAGCTCTCCCCAGAAGCAGAGAATCGATGGCCGATCAATCTGGGGAGAGCTTGTCCATGGGAGACCCATGGCGAAATCGAAATTCGGACCGAACTGAGAGGAGTAAAAGGAAAAGGTGATGATCCTATAAAGGCACGTGAAGCAGCCATGGATGTGATCACGGTACAGAGGTTGGTGCGCATGAGACAATTTTCACCGATGGATCGGCTGTCGCAGGATACCGTGAAGGTGGAGCAGCAGCAGTGGTGATAATGAATGATGAACCACCACGAACAGAAATTATTAAAACTAAAGGTGCATTCCTTACACCATCTTATGACAAGGAATGCCAGGCAATGATGTCTGCTGCGCAATGGCTTGCTGACAATTGCTACAGCAGAACCAATGTGCTGATCTTGACTGACAGTCAGTCCCTCTGCAAGGGGCTGCTAGGCAACAGCTCGGACTTGAATTATTTGCGCCGCAAGTTCAGTGAAGCCACAGCCACAATAAAAATCCAGTGGATTCCAAGCCATATAGGAATAGAAGGAAATGAGGCAGCAGACCAAGCTGCTAATGAGGCCAGAAAGTTTGAAGGAGTCGGACGACCAACAATATACAGAGGAGTTTTTCCAATGATCAAGAGGGAAATCAGAAACCCACCATGCAGAGCTAAGTACCAGCACCTGGAAGATGTGTGTTCTGGGTACTCCTATAAGCGGGAACAAAAATCCATCGCATGTCGCTGGGACTAGGTTGAGCTAGCGAGACTGCAGTCGGACCTATTGGAGCTTAAGATGGTATAGAACTTTGTAAATGAAGAGCTCAGCCAATGTTGCCGAAGATGCAGGCATGAAAAGGAGGATGCCAAACATATGTTTGAATGTCCAGAAACAACGGCAATTCGAATGGAGTTATTTGGACGAGTGGAGGTGCCGCTAAGCATATTGACAATGGAGCGGAAAAAGAGCCTCGCTCTCGCTCGAAGATTTCTTTGTGGAGTCCGCCAGGCCCATTGAGGAAACGAAAAAAAATCTTCATCATCATCATCATGATCATCATCATCATCATGATCATCATCATCGTTTGGGAAGTAGAGTAGGAGGGAGAGTCTCGTTTGAAATTCCTTCAAAAATTGCATAACAATATAAAATGTTTAACGTTAAAGTTTAGTTGACAAAGCTCAACGTTTCGCCTCTTGGGCTTTCCCAGGAACAACTGAGAGAAAAACTAAATGGGCACTGTATAATATATTAGCAGGGAATGGGCCTAACAAAGACGGTCGATCTTAAGATTACATATATAATCATATGTGGTTAACAGGCTAGACTGTACGGAAGTAACTCAGATTCGAGCAGGCCGGGCCAGGGGGCTAAATATAAAGAAACTGATAATGCTTGTCTAGCTAGAGTATCAAAGATTTTTTATCTCTACGAGAGGCTGACATGAAGTTAATTGTGTGAACGTGGGATGAACAAGGGAAATGTTTGAGCGTACTTTATAGAGGCATCCCAGTTGGAGGCAAAAGGAGAGAGAGATGAAGAGAGGAAGGGTGTGTGTGTGAGTGTGTGTGTGTGTGTGTGTGTGTGTGT
>NW_004797565.1:710059-735056 GCF_000002075.1 Aplysia californica | reverse complement strand
CACACACACACTCACACAGGTACACTCACAAACACGCACATACACACATAATTAAATGAATAATTAATTAATAAAGACATAAATATTATATAATATCTAGATCTATAAATAAAATAAATAAAAAATTTAAAAAGCGAAACACAATTTAACTACCCTTAAAAAAATAAAAATTTCGACCTTATTTAAAAGGATTAAAAAATGTAAAAGGAGATAATTCTGTGGGTATAAGCTTGTCTGTGCGTGATGTTAATTAATGATGTGTAAATAATTATGTATAAAATTGACAACTTGTTGCGCGATCATGGCCTAGACACTTGGACTTGCTGGTATTGTATATTGTTGCAACATAATATGCGGGCTCGATGAATAATTTACATCTAGCCTAGATCTTGTGCTCTGGTGACTGGTGCAAGTGCAAGCCATTGTTTGCAATGAATAAAAATTGTGTAAGCATCCAGCTATATATGCGTATGCGTCAAATCAATTTTATTTCCTTGAAGTTATATCGCTTGCAAGTATTCCTCATTTTACTGCTGATGTATTTTTACTGTCCGTACCAGATAATAAAAAAGTTTCATTATTTTTCATTTCACAGAAATTTGGACAACCGGCTCTTGCAGTGAAGCCTGCAGCTTCAATCATTCAAGTTCGAGACAAGGCTGTTGAAGTTAAGATGGGTGTCTTTCAGTATTTTTCTTATGGAAGTAACTTACTGCGAGAGAGAATCCTTATACGTAACCCCACCGCCAAATTTAAGTGTCTTGGAAAATTGAAAGTAAGTTTATTGGTAAATGGGATTCTTTTTGTAAACTCACTTGATTTTGATTTTTTCCCCCAGCACACAACACCAGCACACGACAACACAACATCTTAATAGCCTTTTTGGATTTTAAAAATATCTTTTGTAGAATTAAACCATACTGTGAAGCTCCAATGCTAGTCTTTCAAAATGAATTTTTTACTTAAAGTAAAAAAGAATGTTTAGATGCTATATGGACTAAATTTTACCCAGAAAATAATTTTTGTATCAATTTGTGAAAATATATAGGCCTACAGTAAATTTTCCAAGACACAAAAAGTGTTTTGATATCAACTATGCATGAGCCTTCAATGGATTAAACTAAAAATTAAAAAACACAGGTGTACCAGTATGTCTTTTATGCATTTTGTCAAAAAAGTAAAGTTCAGCACTTTACCCTTTCACTAGCAATAGAAGCCCATGTTTTTCTTCTAAAATACTCTTCACATTTTATTCTTCAGAACTATGCTTTGGATTTTGATACTCCACAAGGGTATGACCAGAAGTACTGGCATGGAGCTGGGGCCACTATAGAACCAAAGGAGGGCAGTTACGTCATGGGCTGTGTTTGGGAAATTGATGAAGACCAAACTGATAACCTTGATGCGTAAGTGAACTGACATGTTAAATTCTTGCTAAACTTCCCTGTTGCAAATGCACTTTAGGTAAATGTGAGGCAGCGTGAAATCAGGGGCTCATCAAAATAACGAAATCAGAGAAACAGCTGCATCTTTCCGTCAGTTTGGAAATTTTTCTCGAATTTATATTTTTTAGTTCTTGACTTCTTTTTTGTCCATATACGCTATTTCGTGTGAATTTTACTGAATAACATTGATTTAAGGCACAAAATATGTCATTTTTCATTTTTCAAAGACTCTATATGGTTATTATTATTGGAGTTGCGAAATTTTGGCAGCCATTCTCTTGCATATTTCACGACTGAAACCAGGCCACCTCACTTCCTTCAATCGCAAATATCTTGAGTTTTATTGAAGAGAAATGGACAATATAAATATATATATATTTATTTCAGTGGAAGCAAGGCAAATAAATCAGCTTTTAGATTATACCAATAACTCCACGCATGCCCAAAAATTGAGGAGCGCTTGATTCCACTGCGTCTTGACACAAATGTCGTACCATGGAAGGAACTAATTGTGAGGCATTGTGGGGAAATCAGGCGTTCGTCAAAGTAGTGAAATCGAAGAAAAATAAGCCTTGGTATTTTTCTGCCAGTTTGGACACTTTTCTCGAATTTTTGTTTTTCGGCTCAACACACTTTATGTCCGTTTAAAAACTAATTTCTATGTGGATTTTTACTGAAAAACCCTGATTAAAGGCTAAAAAATTGCAGATTTTCAGTTTCCAAAGACTCATAAGCTTTGGAAGTGATCCAACTTTGGCAAACATTTTCCTGCTAATTTTGCCTCTGAAACCAGGGAACCCCCACCTCCTTCAATCGCAAATATCTCGACTGTTATTCCAGATATATTGATATTTTTTCTATCCAAAGCAAAGCAAATGAACAAGCTTTAACTCATTCGCTACGCCGAGCCGTGGGGGGCGGCGCGGCTCAAGTGCCGTCAGTACGCTAAGCCGCCCCCGGCGGCTCGAGAACCGACGTTCAATTTTAGTTTGGTTTCTATTCCAATCCCCATATCCATGTTAAAATAAAGGTCATAATATATTGTTGACTTCCGGGTCAAGCGTTTCCACCGAAAATCGGAAGTTTTGATTCAGTTTTGAAACATGGTTTCGTAGTTTATTCGACTTTGTTTTATCTCGAAGCCCAAATTATAGCCCAGACACCAGTCTTAGTACTTTTACTCAACAAAATGTATCATTATTTTGCTCACTAAAGAAGTGTAGGACTCTTCTTTATAATATTGATACTATTGGACGCAAATTGCCGGTGCACTGTGATTGAGAAATCAATATTTTTGAGTGCTAGATCTATGCCTAGATCTAGATCTAAATAGTCAAAATATTTTTTTCTCCCCAAAATCACTACTTTTGGGTGAAATTAATCAAAAAGTACCACTCAAGACATGTATAGGTTTATTCCAAATGCAATTCTGAATAATAATTCCATATAAGTTACGCATATTTTTTTCTGTTTGTGATCCTTTTTTCAAAATTATTAAAAAATTATTTTTTTTTCAATATCGGATGTTATGATCCTAATGTACAAATATTATGGAATGTATGTAAATAACTGCACATTTTTCAATATTTTCCTGTTCTATATACAGTTATGGTTATTTTGAGGTATCATTTGACTAGGTGCAAACATATTTTTTTAGTTTCACCTGAGATTATAAATTTTTTATTTTCCAATTTTATCCGCATCCAATCACAATTGTGTTGCATAATCGCCTCTTACAGGAACCAAAGTTGAAAAATACGCAAATAAAAAATTCAGATGTATTCTACAAACCATACTGAAAATGTTGGTATATAATATGTTGATATTTATTTGAATTTATGGCCCCAAAGACCTGTGAACTGCGCTCTAGTCATTATCTCATTTCGCCCTCCCGAAAAGAATTCGTCCACAAGCCGAAAATAATACGTAGCGAATGAGTTAAGTGGATACCAATAACCCCACATGCAAAAAAATTGATGAGCGCCTGATTCCCCCACGTATAGTAACGCTATTGTTTTTGGTTCTGAGACGACCTTTCGGAGAGTGATTAAGTGTTTTTTAATTTTTTTAAATATATATATTTTAAAAAATAGACGAAGGACATCTTTTAAAAAAAATCTTGAAAGAGGTTTGGTGAAAAATGGGCGATATAGATCTTTTCTAAAATCTGAATTTAAAACGATTTAGTATGTAAACACTATGCTAAATATTTTTTCGAAAACTTTATTGAGCGCAATATAATTCCTTTTATTTCTTTCTTCAAATGTACAAGCGCATTTGTTGTTTTTTTCCCTGATTTTGTACAATGGAACTCAGATAAGACCTTCAATTTAGTTGAATCTGAATATAGGAATGTCTAGAATAATGCCACATTTGGATTCTTTTGAATCATGCCTACTTTCATTTGAATTTGTCATCCCCATCTGAGATGATACAATAAATTAAGAAATTTTTTTTTTTTGTAGCCAAGAAGCTGGATATCATCCAATCTTTGTTGATGTGGATCTAGAGACCAAAGAGCGTGTTACTTGCCGAAGTTACCAGATGGATTACGAAACAAGGACAGGAGACCACCGTCCGAATCCTTTCTATCTTAAGGTTTAAAACATTTTTGTCTGATCATGACCTTAATGTTGGTATCCTTTGCCATCTCATGTTACGACATATGACACGGGGGTGCATTTGAATGAATTGTCTTTCTTTAACGAAGAGACAATTTTCCTAACGCTCGGGAAAATAAGCTTGACCTCTATTTCTCTGAACAGTTTCCGTTCTCGAGATTTTTTTGATATTTGCAAGAGTTTGGCGTCATCTTTCATTCTGCCATTCTGTGGGGACTGGGAAGAAGCATTTTTATGCTCAGAATTCAATTTCTAAAGTTTGAGATTTTTTAGATGTTTGAATATTCAGATACTTCAATTGTGGTTGGGGCTACTTTCCCAGATTATGCTTCATTTGAAAATGCCTTCCAAAGTTACTGCGAGAAAACAAGACTACTCGACTTTGGCAGTACTATTTTGCATTTAGTCACCCCTAAAAACTAAAGCAAAAACTAAAGCGCAAAAAATTCCTGAACGCCCCCACGGCCTCCCCCCCTCCCCCGTTCACACCTTACACACACACACACACAAACTATATGTCTCTTTCTCTCTCTCTCTCACACACACACACATGCACGCATGTAGGCCATTCCATTTGCAATAAATTTTAAAATCTCGAAAACGGAAACAGTTCGGAGAAATAGAGTTCAAGTTTATATTTTCCCGAGCATTCGGAGAAATAGAGTCGGCCTTTTTTTAACACAACATGAACTTCAGCAGAGCTCGTGTATTTTGCAGCACTACTTCAATTGTCGATGTTAGCCACAGTCTAGAACACTTTAGGTAGGCTATAGCATCAAAGGAAAAAAATTAAGTTTCTTTTTTGAAACTATACTACTTGCATGCAGTAACAGTGGAACTCGGATACAACGAAGTCGTTGGGCTTGACCTTCTATTTAGTGTAATCTGAGTGTTTGTTATAGTAAACATGAGGTTTTTGTATTGATATTTTCAGACACGGAGCCAGTATTGTATAATGTATTCGACTTTCTCAATCAAAAGTAGTGTGGTTTCAAAGTTGAATTCAAATGATTTTTTATTGATTTTCATGAATAAATAAATCGGGGAATCCATCTCCTTTCATTGAATCTGAGTTTTTGTTGAAGCTGAGTTCCACTGTACTGTAGCAGTGGAATAGTTTAGTTTTCAGTATTAGTCTAGACTATGTTTGCCATAGTTATAAAAAGTTGAATAACTCTTGTTTGGAATCAGTGTGCTCTGTTATTATGGAGTCGAAAAATGGGAGAAAAAGTTTGGATGATACGTTGAATATGGCATTGCATCAAGCTCTCTGTAAATTTTTTTGAAAGACAAGGAGAGGATACAAGCAGCGGTAGACCAAGAAATGTGTAAACTGAAGAGAAATGAATATGAAGATGTTGATAAAAAAATCCTTCTAAGTTGTGGTGTGGATCACTCAAAAAAAACCCAAAAAGTGAATCTTGCAAGCCTGAGCATGTTGTTCAGGGGCTGTTCCAACTGAAGCAACTTTAGGCATCATTGGTTCTTTCCTTTTATTCGAGCACTGTGACACAATCACATTTTTTTTTCATTTTATCCATTATCAATGAAAAATGCACATGTTAGCCATATCTTTTTTATAACATAACTAAAGGCCTGGTTACACGTAACGATAAATTGTACAAAAACTGGACGTTCTAGCGATCACACGATAAATCCTTAGGTGTAACCACAAAATTGTACAAAATTTGGGTTATTGAACGATGGTTTGGAGACTTGGTTGAGAAATCAACTTGATATTTTTCGTGCGATCATGGTCAGATTTGAGGGAGACGCGCTGTAACGTAGATTCACTTTGAAGTTTGCCGCCGCGCAGAACTAAACTCAGGGCACAACATTTTTTAAATTATTATCGTAGGTAAAAACTGATTTCATATTCAGAATCAGCATCTCAAAATAAGCAAAGTTGTTCGTGTAGAACCTGATTTGGTGTGTTATTGTGTGTATTTTAGCAATTCTATTATTTAGTCGATCACGGTAAAGTACATCAAGGTGTGTTGCACGTCTGCTGTCAAGTCAAAGCTTCTCTTTCTACATACAACACGGTACGGTATGGCCGACCTTCTAAAGACACTGTTATGCTATATGAAAATGTACACGGGAGAGGGGGGGGGGGGGGCTCTCATGATCTAGAGGTACGGTGTTCGCCTTTCATTCCTTAGGTCCAGAGCTTGAAACCTTCACTATGCTTCCCAGGTTAATCGCTGTCTTCGCAAGAGACATGGTGGCTTTGTGATGAGGAATCTCCTCGATCGGAAGAAAACTGGACGATACATTAGAACGTGTAAACAGACAACACAGTTCAATAAAATGGACAGTTCTCTCATACGACGAATCTGATACAATTTATCGTTGCGTGTAACCAGGGCTTAACACAGGGATTCCTCAAACTTAAAGATCAAGCCTGATGACTTCTTATATCTGCAGATTTCACTGCATTTTAATATTCATAGAAACAAGCAGTAATGCTGACTTATGCAATTGTGATACAGTGGGCCAAACTTGTGTAAACTAGATACATGTAGATTCAGGATCTCCTTGAACTTCTACAGCACCTACAATGTATCTTTTGTGTCTCCCAGACTTACACAAACAAACAACCAGACAAACTTACAAACTGCCTTTATGATTGTTCAGGTGATAGTGGATGGAGCCAAACAGAACAACATGCCGGCTGACTACATTGCCTTCCTTGGAGAGTTCTCCACAAATGGCAACCGAGACCCACCCCCAGTGTACCATAAGGTCTTGGAAATGATAGAAAAGTTCCGGAACTCTGCTGAAGCGACAAAAGGTGGCAGCTGATGGTCTGAGCATTGTTTGGCCTGGGTTAAGTACTTTCAATATATACATGTACAGTGGAGTCCACTAAAGTCCTTTTAAACCAAACACACTTATTAGTCTTAATTTGAAAACAGCGGTAAACTGAAATCCCTGATTTTTTATCGTCTCTGTCTTAGTAAGAAAACTATCAGAAGCCAAAATGCTCACATTTCTAAATCGAAAAAAATTTCGAGGGTTATATCAGCAAACTCTTCACTAACAGCCTTCACATAACTCAAATCATCAAGTCTTGAGTGCCTCATAATAATGGAACAGAAGAAAGAGACATTAGCACGACATTGTCAGTGTACTGTGTGCCTGTGTTTATCACCCATCAATAGGCCTCCGCTGTATAGGCCTTGTAGTGCAAGGATAGTGAAGGTTCATCTGTCACGTGACCATTTGTCGGCATTTAATAGCTTATTGTCTCTGCAAAGTTAGATATTGTTTTTCCTTACACATAAACGCCTGATGGCATGCAATGAGTGTATTTAATGACGTCTCTGACTTTGGACTTTCTCAGAGCACAGCACAGTGTGCAGCAAAGTGTGCACTTGCATCTTTGGTCTGTTCTGTGTGACTGTTTGGCAGATATAAGCAAGTTGACAATATCGAAGAGAAAGCACAATGCTTACTACTTGCAGCTCAATTTGTAGTTTATAAAAGAGGTACCATAAATGGGAACAGAAGAGTTCAAAAAGTGAAGTTTGCCACAGGAATGGCATTCCCAACCCTAGGCCGTTGACAGTTTTGTGCATTTCTCCAAGTCAAAAACATGGCTAAAGCGAAGAAACTCTGGTGGTTCCCCAGATTTCAGTTTAAGTGGAATCCATCGTATATGACGTACCAAAATAATATGTGAAGAATGCAAATCTTTTACAACAGTCTTGTCCGTACATATTTAATATAAAGTGCTTAAAGTCAGGTTGTTTCTGGCCTTTTACTTACAGTTGATAGCTGTGGCTCAGTTCTGTCTTTTGATATGTGGCTTGTTAATGTTGCAATATGAGAATATGAATATTGGAATGAACTTCTATGTATTTAAGAGTTTATTATTTTTTGTGTAACTATGTTATAGATTTTAGCATATTCAAAGGCAGTAGGCCTACACTTTAACCTGTCCAGAAAGATAAGTCAGTATCACAGGGGACCGTTTTAAAGGATAGATGTGATGGACAGAGTAAGAGTCTTGAGTTTGATTTATGGCCACTTACTAGATTTGACAAAGTCAATAGATTGTTTAAAATTTTAAAAATCTAAATTTAATCTTTCCATTTCATTTGCATTTGCATAAAATTATTTTCTATCGTAAGAGCTACTTTGCATCAAACATGCTTAGTATGAGGATGGGTCAGGGGGTGACTTCTATAGCAAGAGCCTGCTATATGAGCAGATTTTGAGGCTGACTTGTCTAAAAAATGTCTGACCGTGGCTGCATTTAACAGGGTTGTAAATGTAAAATGTGTGTGTTTTTACACCTCCATCGACACAAATGGCAGTTTTATATAAAGGTAACATGCAAGGGCGTCATGAAACGGTGGCCATAAGTATACAGGTGATGGCTATTATGGAGTGGTGACCGTTAAGGCAGGTTCAACTTTTTTCACTGTTGAAAGAAAAATGAGCAACTTGACTTGACCCTGCAATGTACAGCAAGTGATAAAAAATTGAATTTTTCAAAATCAGCTAAGAAATGTAACCGTCTTATACACTATACAATTTATGGAGAGTTTTTCAGTGAAATGCAGCAACCCTTTGATTGCTCGTGTATTCACTCTCTTCCTTGTTTGAAGATCTTTGTAAAAATAAAATACCTCTATCATAATATTATAGCGCAGCAAACAGGCCCAATTGCAAATATGTATTGATGAGAATAATAAAAATACTCGGTGAAGAGGGTATGACCAAATTGTTTTTGTCTCCACACGTTTCTGACATATTTGATAAATATAAGAATAATGAACATTTTATTATTGTCGAAAATTTCTACTCTCTTCAAGGATGATATATAATTTTTATAACTCTAGTTACCATCTTGTCATTGATTGGTAGGAGCGTCCTATCCGTGTGACCCCATTGTAGTACTATATACGTAATAGTATATAAACTTGACTAATGAAGGCTGGCCACCGTACCATAGTCGGTTGACAAATTTGGTCTAAATGTTAATGTTTGACATTAGATGGTTGGATACATATGATTAAATTATATCATACTATCGAATGCATCCCTGAATTGTTTTTTTCTGTAGGAAAGCGTCCTGACCACAGCCCCATTGTCGAATTAAGCAACGTAAATGTGTCAAGCAAGGCTTGAAGCTTCACAGTCACAGTGTGATAAAAGATGTTTTGATTGTTATGAGGTGGTTAATTTTTTTGAAGATAATTAGGGATCTCGTTCCTTTATTGAAATTGAAGCAACTTAAAAATAATATAACATCAGTTTTGCAAGTGGTCTTTCTTTATACTGTACTTGCTGATGTCTGAGAAATTGAAAACTGATCTGTATACCTAGTCCACCTTCTGTATTAATGAAGTTCATGATGCCATTTTTTGAGTGACAAGCTGATTGTTGGTTGTTTTTTTCTGTGATGATTTAGTGTGCTTTTGTGCTATAATTTGATGTGATGGGACAGGTGGAGTTGGAGGTTTGGAAAGATTTTTTGTCATTTTTTGAAAATTAATTTTGTTGTTGCTCTGACTCTGACTCATTTATTATTTCAAGCTTTCTGCTAAAAGCTGAATGTGATGTAATAAATCTGTTCATCTTTAGTAATAGTAAACTGACCTGATGATAAATTTTGAAGCCCAAGACCACCTTGTTCGAAACAGGTAGACCTATGTGGTTTAACGGTTAGCTTCAAATATAATGGGTCATTACTTACGGATTTGAGGTCTATGAGCCACATTGTTTGCTTTGAAGTTTTAAATCTACTTACATTTGATTTTTTAATTGAAAGATTATCCCAAATTTACCTTGTTTATGTGTGCAGAGCTTCAGTTTTTTAATTTTTAATTTAGTTTCAATGCATATTCTCAATAACATTTTTATTTTATGCAGGTTCTATTTCTACAGATTACATTTCATGTAAAATTCATGGAAGTGTGGGGGATGTTGACCTTTTTAAGAGCTTTCAAAATCATGCCATAATCAATAATTATTCTTGCAAGATGATGTTATCAGTATTTATTAAAGTCACATTCTATTGTGTACTGTTTGTGTTTATGAACTTGACTTTTTTCAGTCAGTAAGTGGAATCATTTTATGGTAACAATGTCATTTTAACGAAGAGGCAAGCTCTGGAAAAGATGCTTTTTTTTTATCAGGTGAGAGAAGCTGTCACTCAGTGATTCAACTGTCTCTGCTGCTGTACTTTTTAATTTTGAAGCAAGTTATCCTTTGGAGTAGATTATGAGAGCTACATGATATATTCAGTCGACTCCGCTTGTGTTGAACTCGCTGGAGTTGATCTTCAGTGAAGTTGTTCTTTTTCTTGGGTCCCAGCCCCTCTTCTTCTTTCAGATCCCAATGGATAAATTAAATTTAGGAAGAGTTGATCTTTTTTTTCACTCTCCCGACAACATCAACACATCCGTAGTTGACTGTAATAATTGTGTCATGATGCGGTGGAATCAGGCGCTTGTCAATTTTTGGGCATGTGGAGTTATTGGTATCATCTTAAAACTTTTTTATTTTTCTCTTTTGATGAAAAAGATATCCATTTATCTTGAATACAAGTCGAGATATTTACGATTGAAGGAGGTGGGGGTCGCTTGGTCTCAGAGGTAAAATTAGTGAGAAAATGGCCGCCAAGGTTTAGTTATTCCCTTAGCTTGAGAGTCCTTGGAAAAAGAAAATTTACTTTTTGTATGCCTTTCATTGACGGTTTTCAGTACAATACACACAGAAATGTGTTATTTAATGTACCTGGAAGGTGTTGAGCCCCAAAACAAAAATTAGATAAAAATTCACAAACTCAAACCTGTGTAAAAATGCCAGTTTCTTCACTTACTTTATTTTGACGAGCGCCTGATTTCACAACGCTGCCTCACAATGATATAGACCATAATGGTCCAAGATAAGTTGTGGGATAAATTTGGCCTGGTTATTTGTTTTCTTGCAAATACATGATTGGACATCAGCTGTAGGGTGCATACTGCAAGCACTTAATCAGAATAAGTTTATTAAATGGATTTTCATGCTCTTGCTATTCCTTCTATTAATCCAATCACTGGCTGCTTTCCGTTTGTTCTGACCATACACGAAGATAAATGTTACAAAGAGGGAATCAAAACATTTTATCAAAAGAAAGTTGATTGCAGTAAAAATCCTTTATTTGTATACAATTTTTTTTATATATATCTAAACAGGAAGCCTAAGAGAAAATGTTTCAAGCATGCATTCTGAGCATACTGTTAGGTGGATAGGGATGAGACCTAGACAGCATAGTATTCACACTGGGAGATAAAACCCTCCGGTTTTCTCTTGAGGAGCCTTAGAAAGATTCTTGGAACAACATATATACCAAGACAAGATCACCAACGGAGGGGAATTTGCTACATGTTTTTTAACCTGCGTGTTCACCAAACCAGAAACTGCCCGACTGTAAGTCAACTGTCCCTAGGGAAGTGGGTAGTAGAATAGAATAGGAGCACATGCTTTTTCCCCAGCAATCCATGAAAATTCCCTTTGCATTTTTCTGCCAAAACCACATGACACCTCCTGACAAAAGATGGGTCCATCTGAATGTAGCATGTGACATTTTATTCAGGCCGTGTGGTGACTCATCAGGCCTAGGCATAGGCCTAGCCAGGGCTAAAAAAGATTTTTAATTTTCAGATTGATTGAAAAATCTGATGTTTTATTTGTAATCAGCACCTCAAAATGCACAAGGTATGTGCATAAACCATTGAGTTTTAATGCATATTAACAATTTCATTAATGAAAAAAAAAATCATTTCTTATTTCTGCCTTGCATTTATTGAACTCTTTACTGTTTATAGCCCGATAACGAGAGAAGGCCGTTTTGTCAGAGCTACTCACACGCTGGTGGACACGAACAGACTGATTTGCCTCCTTCTGAATAAAAAATCAGCTTGTTTCTGAGTTGGTTTTAGTTTTAGTAAGTGTTTTATGGCATTTGCAACACAATAAGGTCATATAAGTGCCGAAGATTAGAGATGTTACAAGAGAGTAACCAACACAAAAAAGGAGGGGAGATAAAGACGATAGATGTTTGATATGAAGGAAGAAGCAAAACACACCAGAGAATCACCATCAGTGCCTTTCACCCCTGGCAGGGTATAGGCCACATACAAATACAAGCTCCTTCAATTTATCTCTGTCCTGTGCCATCCTTCCAAGCTCGTTCCAAGTGAGCTTCATTTCTCTCATGTCCCTTTCCACGCATCTCCTCCATGTTTCCCGTGGCCTACCCCTGCCTCGTACACCAGAGAATACACAAAAACAACACATCTGCCAAATCTGAGCTCAAGATGCAGAGCAAGATAACAAACTTTGGAGCATAAAAAGAGAAGTCACAATCATAAATAAGATAAGACAACTTGAAAGAACTTTATTGTCCTCCTGAGGACTGTCAACAAAAAACACATCTTTTAATGATGTACTGTCATACGAGCAAAGATCATAGATCATGAATGTATTCCACCTGCATTTGAATTATAAGATATAAATATAATTCAACCAGAGATATTCACATTATCGACGTCATCATCATCTTAAGCTGGGAAAAATCAAGGCCAAAAGATAGAAACAACCGAGGGCTGGAAATCATGTAAGATTTACCAGAGGCACCATAAAACCAACCACTGTAGATAAATAAATCCCACTGAGGGTTAGAAAATTAAATTTACACAAAACTATTACTTAACCAGCACCTCAGTTCTTTCTTGTTGCATCTCCATTTTTAATAGTGAAAATGTGACATCTTGTAATGAAGTTTTCACTGTTATAATATTATAAAAATAGGCGATACGACAAGAAAGCACTGGGGTCGCGATATGAAGACAGCATAAAAAGGGCATTCATTTTTCCTAAAAACTGGTGGCAGAGGGAGTAATATTTATTCAGTTCATTAAAAATAAAGAAAATTACACCTTCACCTCTTCAAGAATAACAGTCTAAAATTAAACCTTTCAGAGTTTTTAAAAATTGTTTTTTTAATTTTGGGTAGATGTTTTTCTTTAAATTTTATTTCAAATCCACTGGACATAGACATACACATGAGGAATTCATGAAAATGTGGGGGAGGAGGTCATGATGGTGATGATGCTAATCAGTCGAAACGTCGACTTCCATGCAACAACGTGTCAGCAGCTGGGGTTGGTGGTTCTTTTTTTTAGCTGACCTACGGGTAGGGGACTGGAGTAGGGGAGAGAAAAGGATTTGAAAGTGCATACTTGTGTGTGTGTGTATGACTATGAGAGGGAGAGAGGGGGAGGGAGGAAGCAAAATTCCACTGACAACAAAACTGACATGTTCTTGTGTAAAACTTACCCGCTCACCATATACATATATATTACTGATTATGTTGCATTCCTGAGTATGATAACTATCCCTTACGGGTATATATATATTTTTTTCTACATTTCTACAATGTTATATTGTAAACACACTTTAGATCACTATAATCCCAATGCGTTCTAGCAAAACGTACGCTTTTAGCAGGTACATTTTAAACACAGTTTTTAAAGAGTAAAAATACTAAATAGGACTCTGGACTTCAGGTAGTGAACATTATATTGCTGAGAGTAGGCCTAGATATTTTAATAAGCTGAGTATGTTTTACCCAGATTTTTCAGTAAAATGTAATTACTGTAGGCCTATATAGTTCATACTGTACATGACTGAATTCATGGCACCAAGATCATGTTCCATGTCCTTGTGATTAACAAAAAATATTTTTCTCACTTTAGGAAAAACTAGCCAGGTAGTAAAAAAAACTACAATTGTGACCAAATAAACCCTACAACAGCAGGAAACAAAAATCATGCAACGTAAGAATCTTTGCAAAGTAAGAATCTTTGCAAAGTAAGAATCTTTGCAAAGTAAGAATCTTTGCAAAGTAAGAATCTTTGCAAAAGTACTCTTGTGCTCCAAACTTCTGAAAAGATAGATCATAGATCTAAAAATGTCAACATTTAAAAAACATTTTGAAAGATACAACACAAAAATCAAAAGAATCAATAGAAACAAATGGCACCATCTGGATTGGTTGAAAGACTAAACAAATCAAGTAAGTTTAAAAAAATGAACATCAACAGGAATTAAAATAATTAAATCAATGTTAAGTAATGAAGCACAGTACTCTGTGTCTTAACACATTACATGCTTTAGATAGAACTTTCAAATCAGATTTCAAAATTTGTACACAACCAAATAGATCTATGTGTTGGAAGGAATGAAAAATGTAAATCGATTCTCAGTGCATGAAGAACAACTCCAGGGTAGCTCTACTGATGTTACATGACCTCATGGTTTTTAATTACAAGCACTTCCCAGCTGCACAAGAAACATGTGTCAAACACCCTCAGTTAATTTAATACACAATCACAAATAACAGAGCATTATATTGTTATTAAGGCCTCAAAACTGTGACTGGAAAGTAGACTCCTGTGGCATGTTTTATCATATGAAAAAGGATACCTAGAAGAAAAATATAGTTCACAAGGGAGTACCGTATTACACTTGCGGACCTACAATCTTAAAATGGCACCGTAACACTGCACTTGCAAACCTAAAAACTTCAACGATCATCCAACATAGGACTACTTACGAACCTATCCAATATCGGGGCAAATATTGGATTTTGCTAGAATATGCTGACATATGGAGAACCATCATCATCGTCAACCATCTTATGCATTACAAGTACGACTACAACTCGATTAAAAATCGTTAGGTTCACACATGTAATGCTTTAATCTTTGTCAAACCACTATAGGTTTGTAAGTGTAATGTTTAAATTTGCTCAAAATTGAATAGGATCACTAGTTTTGAAAAATTAGGTTTGCAAGTGTAATACTAATACTCCCATTCACAACCATGATTTTCCAGTTTGAGCATGTAACTGCTGATTGATTTAATTGGGTGCTCACCACAGTAGTGTTAGTTCATCCAGTGTCAGATCTGCGACAGACATCAGCCATCAAGGTTCTCCATTCATTCCTTTGCTCGGATGCTCTTAAAAAAGCTATGGTTTCCCCATCTTTCCCCGTTACTCATTCGTTTAGGTTCCCTAAGTAGGTTGCTCTGGACCTACTCCTGCCTCGTTTGCCTTCAGTTTTGCCAGTGAGAGCTAGATGTTCAAGACCTTTATGTCTATTCAGGTGTCCCCAAAAAACGCATTTGTTATTTCCTGATTGTTTTTGACAGTGAGCGTCCCACGTGGGCTTCATCAAGCACTACCTCATTTGATTTCTTTTCCTTCCACGATATTCTCAACAGTCTGCTAAGAAACCACATTTCTGTTGCTTCTATTTTATTTTCACGACAGTCTTTAGTGATTGTCCAGCATTCACAGCCATATAAAAGGGTTGACCATACATAGCATTTTAGAATTTTTATTTTGGTAGTCTTTGAGATGTCTCTACTAGTGTTAGAACGGTACTGAAAAAACCTTAAAAAAGAAAAAAAAACCCAGAGTACTTTTATTTTAAAAAACCCTTATTTTCAGAATAAGAAAAGTAAAAGACAAAACCCAATGAAATAAAATGAGACCAAAAATAAGATATCTACTCATTTCTGATATAACGGTAATAGCATGTCCATAATTGATTTACTTCCTGTTTAATTGTAAATTAAATGTGTGTTTTCATCATCATGACATTCTTCGACACAATTTAGAAAATTTAGGAGGCAGGCAGGGCCAACTTGGGAAAGAGCGATGCAACAGAAAGACAGAGATACTGGGTAAAAATTTATCCCCACTTGGGAATTGAACTTGAGTCTCCAGCATGCGACAATGAAGCCCCTAACCTAACTTCTACATCACAGATGCCTGTTTGAATAGCTTCATAAAACACAGAACTTATGCTAACACACAACAAGCAAAAGACATTAGTGGTAATGTAAGAAAGATGACCTAATCATATAATCACACTCACCCATAAAAATATCACATGGAATGGAATTTAGACACAATATTATTAATGTAACACACGCCACTGCTAACTTTCTTGATTGATCATAAAACAGAGTGAAAGCTAGATTCCAACAATCACATGGAAAAAGGAATCACACTGTAAAAAACAGCACCAAACAAACAAGAAAAGACAAACCTGAGAAAATCTTTAACTATTCAAGGCTAGCATCTGCGTTTGTCGCGGCCCCGATTTTTGGCATTTTTTGGTCCGCGATTTTTGCATAATTTTTCAAAAAAGGCAAAACAACAAAGCTACTTCATAACATATTAGACATGTATTTTGATAAGTTTCAAGATGTCAATGTGTATCTATTTTCATTCGGAGAATATAAGTACATTACATTACATACTGTTTATATTGCTGTCAGTCTTTTACTTTTCCCTCTTTATTGTGTTTTTATTTGTAGGCGAGTTAATTTAAAAAAAAATTATTCTGATGATTTGTTTTTCTTTTTTTGCGTTTATACAGCCTAATGTCATTTAATTCAATGCTCTTCCCTCCCTTTAAAAAATATAAATGTGTTATGTTAGAGCGTGTCTCCTCCAAAACCAAATAGCCTACTGACACTGGCACACCCCAATTGTGTGTGATTCCATAATATAATTTACATGTGGTATCTTTTTCTTGACTACGTACGTTTAGGGTTAAAACAGCCAATCTTCAGATAGGTGGACACGCGCCCTAATTAGTTAATTTTTGTGGTTATTTATACGTGCTGTTCTAAATTTGATTTCATTCTATTGTGAAACCTTTATTTTCAATGACTACAAATGATATTCTGGATGCTCAAAACAGAGCACAAGAAATTCTGGTGCTATAGATTGTTACCTCTATCAACATATTGCTATATATATTGTCACAGAGAGTTGAAAGCTAGACAATTAATGGCAACTTTTTCGGCAACTTTTTCCACTTTTTGTGGCAACTTTTGGAAAGAAAAAAAAGGCAACAAACGCAGATGCTAGTCAAGAGACAATCAAAAAGTTGTTCCGTTTTCTTTGGCAGATTTTCTGAACTTTTCTATCATATCCATGACAGTAAGATATACAGGGGGAGGTTCTTTGATGCCATTGGTTGGAACGTTTTCTAGAAAGTTGATGTACTCAGCAGGCATGTTGTTCTGCTTGGCTCCGTCTATCATCACCTGGAGGAATAAAAAGTTTTAAAAAAATGTGAGGCAGCACGGTGGAATCAGGCTCTTGTCACAATAATCAAAGTGAAGAAACTTGCATTTTTCCACAGGTTTGTGAATTTTTATCAAATTTTTTGTTTTTTGGCTCAACACCTTTCAAGCTCATTAAGTAAAAGAACTAATTTCTGTGTCGATTTTTCTGAAAAAGCGTTGATTAAAGGCAGAAAAATGTAAATTTTCAGTTACCACGGACTCCTAAGCTAAGAAAATAACTAATCTCTTTGCGGCCATTTTCTCACTAATTTTACCTCTGAAAACAGGTGACCCCCACCTCCTTCTTTCGCAAATATCTCGACTTGTATTCAAGATAAAAGAATATTTTTTTCATCAAAACAAAGACAAGTGAATAAGCATTAAGATAACACCAATAACTCTACATGCCCAAAAATTGACGAGAGCCTGATTCCACCACGCTCCCTCACAAATGTAATCCTAGAGCATGGTTGATGTAGTCAACACTCATGAAACCTTATTACCCACAACTAAAATAACGAACAGTTTAGTTTTAGTAAGAGTTTTACGGCACTTGAAACACAGTAAGGTCATATAAGTATTATAAATGCCGAAGATTAGAAGTGTTACAAGAGAGTAACAAACACAGAGAAGGAGGGGAGATAAAGACGATATGTTTGGTAGGAAAGAAGAAGCAAACCAAAAACAGAGCACCCGCCAACCACCCACTAAATGAACAGATAAATCTTAATTTATGTAGTAAATGAGAGAAAATGGTCCCACAACTTTAGCAAGGAGCCTTCATCTCTCAACTCCCCTAGATATCAAGCCTAACTTCTCTCTCACATACTCCCTCTAGATCTCAGGGGCAGTAGGCTAAGTCAACTAAGTGTGTTGCCATGCAGTAGAGGCAGGTGCGCGTCAACTTTTGGACATTTGAGTTATTGGTATAATCTTGAAGCCTGTTCATTTATCTTGCTTTAAATAATAATTTTTTAAAAATTACTCATCTACCTTGAATACAAGTGGAGAAATTTGTGATTGAAGGAGGTGGGGGTTGCTTGGTGTCAGAGGAAAATTAGCGAGAAAATGGCCACTTAAGTTTAGTGATTTTCAAACTGGCGTCCATGAAAACTACAAATTTACAATTTTTGTGGCTTTGATCAACTTTTTTTTTTCTGTAACATCCACATAGGAATGTTTTAAAATGGAAATAAAAGGTGTTGAGCCAAAAATTAAAAAATTCGATAAATATTACACATCGACGGAAAAACATCAGTTTCTACGATTTCATTATTTCGACGAGCACCTGATTTCATCACGAAGCCTCATAAACATAAGGTCTTTCAACTGACCGTGCAATCAATTTTTTCATAACGTAAGGCATATTTTCTCACTAGGGTGCAGTGACCTCAATCTTTCAGACAATGAAGACCCAGTATAGTTTTGTTTTGACAGAGGCCTTAATGATTTTCCAACATGGGTTTTTTTTTCAGTTTTCAGTATCAATAAGTTTTATTTTTATTTTGGTAGCTGGCTTAGTCAAGCCTACCCTTCTCAGCTTTTAACTTTAAAAGTATGGTCTAGCATGCCCATAGATCTAACATATAGGTAACTGGCCTTCAATTATACATAGCGTGCCTGCTCTCTCTCTCTCTCTCTCTCTTTCATCATGACTCTTTCGTTAAACAAAACTTGCCGTCACTGATGCCAATTTTTCGTGCTATGCACAAATTACTGTTTACGTTATGTGCATGTTTTGAAAACAAGACAAGAAAAAATTCAGGAACTGAAAAATCTGTTTGCGATGTGCATTTTTCACAATGTGCGTGCTAGACTGTATCTCTTCAACATAATGCCGTAATTCAAGAAAGTCAGGCACATAAGTTGCCTACCCTAGAGCAAAAGGTATGACAGACTTGAGGAAAAGAAATGCATACATATCCATCATTTGTGCTAACATACACAGGACACAATAAAGTACACTTGGGTGTTATTAGAAGCAAACACAAAAGTCAAAAAAGGAGTTCTCAAGGAATCTTGTTTCGTGTACAGACTTCAAGTCAAGCACTTAGTTTAGGTATATTTCCTTTAATCTCAACGACTTGGATTCCATATTGGTAGGCAAACAATAATTTATAGCTGGAGAAGGTTCATGTCTATGGTATCACTTGCTAGTCGGAAGCGTACACAAGTACAGCCAAACCTCATTATACCGCCTACCTTGGGACAAACATGAAGTTGGCGGTACAGCAGGTATGGCAGCTTACAGTACAGAATAGCACTGATTGCCAGTAGAGACTAGAGACAAACTATGGCCAGTCTTGACTCATCTAGATCTGTCCACAGCGGTTATGGAGCGCCCATTTAGTTTCGGCTGGCGCGAGGCAAGCAAGCCCGCGCTTCCCCAGGTCACGGGGTCATTTACCTGCGCCGCCGGGGATTTCCCTAATCAGCCGAATACCGGCAGCGCTCTTGTATTTTTTGCAAAGTTTACCAGCACCGTGAGCCAAAGCTAATGTAAGATGAATATTTTAATAAAGACCACGTAAATATTCAACATATTAAGGAAGAAAATGAAGAAATCGGAAGAACATAGTATGTTACACTTAAAAGCTATGAAGTTCTCAAAAAGGGGACTTAATTTGATAAATGTGTCATGGGTAATCAATTATAAACATCAATTTAAATGTGATTGCCCCCAACGATTTCAATCAAATTTGCACACAGGACTGAGAACATAATGAAATTTGTACTCACAAAGGGGCATATGCACGAAGTTTCTGGATCCGTAATTATTCAGGTTTGAAGTTGATTTTTGCAATACTCTTGCTTTGCGACCTTGTATTTTCATAGCGATATCCACGATACATGTAACTACAGGACAGATCTTTCCTTGCCGATACACTTATGAAAACACAACCTAAACACAAAATACAAAAAGAACACAATATTGCTGGAGTGGAGGAATTATCTCATTTTTCCGCGGTAAGCTTTCATCTTTTGATTTGTGATGCACACGACAGAGTAGCTCAGGGTGGGTTTGGACGTGTTGTGACTGCATGATTGTTTTGACGTGTTTTTCTTTGTCTGTTAGGCCACGGTTGCATGAATGAGATCACCCCCTTGCTCACCATGGAAGGCCATTCCAAACCCACATTTTTGTATCCAAGGAACGCAGTGTTTCTCAAGGATGTGTTGTTTGGGGATGACCTTTTCTTTTGATTGAGTAGCACGTGTTTTACGGCACTATCGACTCAAGACCTTTTATTTGCCAAATATGTTTCTGTATAAAGACATATATCGTGTGATGCATGACTGAATATGTGGTATTCTCTCTAAAGTGATTGGCTTTCCATGTGCAATTACTGTGTGGATATCTTTGAAGGTGTCTTTTACGTGAACAAATTTCTCTCTCAGAACAATTAATGCAGTGTCTATTATGCTTTGATTTTGTGTACATGCAACTGTTCCTTTTGCTAAAAATGATGCTAGCTGTCTGTACACATGGGCTGTGATGTATTTATGGCAGTTGTTTCCTATAAATGAACGGCTGTGGTAGGCCAGTGGTGTGATGTTGTGTTGTTTGAGGATGTTATCAAATTCAGAGCAGGCAGGACTTGACCTTGGAATAAGCTCCTCAAACTCTAACTCTGACAGCTGATCATGTACACTAGAACCCTCCCTCTCAAATCTCTCTGCTTCTTGTGGATTATCTGACAAAACCTGACAGCCCTGTAACAATTGAATGTCCTCCTCCGTTTTTTCAGCCCTCTTTCATTTTTTGCCGTAGATATGCACATTTTGTCCTATTCCAGGCGTGCAATTCTCCATAGATTGATGGACCAGCTGTACATCTATATCATGTGCGGCCTCCTCAAGAAGGCGATGATGTTTGAGCACAATGCCCACCCTATGATCACGTTGAGTGTGGCACTCCATGACAAAAATATTGTTTAAAATGACAACGAAAATCAGATGTAGTAGAGGCAAGAAAACTAAAAACAGCAAGGATGAATGTTCAGAGTGGTGTGTTGGTATTTCTTAAAAATCACAGAAAATCATAGAATAACTTAGTGCACTTGAAACTTGCACATGTAAATGAAAATTGTCACCACAGTTGATACATGAATTTCTGTTTAAATCGTTGGGGGCCGGATTGAAATATTTAAATCCAAACTGAAAAAGTTCTAAAAATTGAAGATGCCAGTTTGAAAATCACAGACTTACTTAAATCCCTTGTAAAACTGATATAATCGGACTTACAAGAAAACAAGTTATACCGGCTTACAGGTCAAACATAGCACGTTACAATGAAATCTCAATCGGCCTTGTAGCATTGATAGTTTCAGAGTTAGGAGGCTTTCAATTCGCACTAAAACGCCATATTTACTACTGCCCCGGCGCAGGAGGAGTGGCGCTGCGGTCACCCCAATTAACCCCTCTGACAAGTGATTTATGACTACGCGCTGGGCTGTCGGGCGGGGCGGGCAGGGTGGTGAGGATGGTCTGGGAGGAACCGGGGAAGGAAAACTAAGTGAGCGGTCTGGACGGTATTTTATCCGCTGTGTGTCTTGCATGACTCATGCGCAAGGGAAAAACCCAGTAACGACCAATTACAAGTACAACTCCATACAACTCCAGGTGAACTTAGCGTAAATTTAAATTGAAAATTTCTGCCAGAACAGAAGCTAGAATAATATGTGTCAAGGACCCTGTAGAAGTTAAGTGTCTTTTCTTTACCTGATACTCATCAGTTCTAAGGCCATCTGAAATCAGATAGTTGACATTGTAAAGGCACAAATGCTATGTTTTCATAGGTGTTCCTTTCCGTGCATTGGCAAAACCTGGCATTAAGTGAAACTTGCGGTATAATGAGGTTTGATTGATTGTACTAGCAACACACCTGTGTTTTAGCCCAAAGATGGAAGACATAGAGTTGCATAAAGAGTTCATTGTAGCGAAGTTACTTGAAAGTGAATTTTAACTAAGCTATAAGTCAGGAAAAATGAAGAAATAGAATGTTTACTCTACACCTAATTAATGATTATGAGGTGTAGATCACGGCAATACTAATTTAAAAAATCAGAAAATACCTACCTTTATATAGAAGGGGCTGGGTAGAGTGTCTCCAGTCCTATCGTTGTTCATTTGATAACTTCGGCACTTGACATTTTCTCCAGTTTCTAAATCAACATCCACAAAGATTGGATGATACAAAGCCTCTTGGCTGAGGAGGTTTTGAAATAACAAAAATAAAAATCAATTAGGTAAACAAGGATAAACATGAATAGGTACAGAATGGGGAGACAGAAAAAGCAAAGTAAAAGAGGAAGAAAGAGTAGTAAAAATGATAATTAAAACTATATTCTGCTAATCTTTTCAAGTGTTCAACATACATTCTACTGTTACCACTCCGACATTATAATCTGTAATCTTTAACCAAAATTTAAAAGAACATGTTTTTACTTACGCATCTAGATTACTGGTATGAGCCTCATTAATTTCCCACACACATCCCATTACATAGCTTCCATCTTTTTCTTCTATCGTGGCGGGGGCACCATGCCAGCGAGGTTTTCCAGGAAATCGTGGGGTATCAAATTGCAAAGCATAGTTCTGAAAAAAGAAAGATTTTATTGATTAATGATAATAATAAAATTAATAAATAGCATTTTCATAGCGAATATCCCCACGTTTCTGGTATACAAATAATATTATTACCTCAATAGACCTGGAACACTCAGAAACATTCTCTGCTATCTGGGAAGCAAACCTGTTAAAATAAACTTGATTGCCTTTTTTGAATGTCGAACTATTTGATGAGAGAAAACCATTGATTATACTCCAAACAACGATTCATGATGTTTGAAATCGAAATTTAAAGTGCTTTCGTAAACCTTACTTCAGTCTCAAATGGTGAAATGACATTTACCCTGATGACCCATTCTCAAAAGGTTGGGGTAAAAGTGGTAATAAAAGTCCATTTTATCAAAAAGTCACTTTTCATCCAGCTGAATTCAGAGTAACAATCTTTACTAGTTAACCTGGTTGTTCTTTTTTTAAAGAGGAAGAAGATAATCTGATACAATACTGAACAGAAAAATCTATCAACTTTTAAAAGTCCACAACTGAGAGAATCATGCATGCCACTTAAAACGAAATATGGACCCAATTTAAAACAAAACCCCCTTTAAAAAATAGTATTGAGAGCATCAGTCATGTTGAAATACATGCATACAAAAGTAATTTTGAAAATATAAAAAAAAAGCTTTAGGCCGATCCTCCAAAACTCTACAACTACAAGAATAACAATTTTGGAGAATATAATATAAGCGAAGTCATTTCCTCACACATAATTGGCGGGTGAGGAGATGACCGTGTGACGAAATGACCGGTTACTGCTCAGTGACTCAAGAAAAGGACCTCGACACTTATTTATATGCAGCCTAAACACCAGATACATGGGAAGGACTTTAGTAACGAGCGAGCACCCAAACAAACACAATAAAGAAGAGACCTACTCCTAGCCCTAACCCAGACCCAGCCCGGGCCCAATCTTTACCCCCCTACCCCAATCCAAAACCTCTATTCTACTTTGTTTCGTAGTGGTCGCTTGTTACAGAATTCCGCCCCATTTATGCTTAAACTACTTTTAAACTTACATTTAATCTTCCAACACATCTGAACTTTGCAGTGGGGTTGGATATCAAGATTCTTTCACGAAGTAAATTGCTTCCATAGGAAAAATACTGAAAAACTCCCATGCTGGCTTCAATTGCCTGTCACTTTTAACGACAGCTCTTTCTACAAGCAAGCTTCACGGGTCTCTGTGGAATAAATAAACAGTTCAAATAAACATTATACATCTAAATTATCTTTATAAACAACCATCCCAAGATAAATTCATAAAGTAGAATGAGGCAATATGACCATCATATGTGACATCAGCACATAACCAACCACTTCAAAGAGTTGGAACCCAGTCCAAATTTCATCTTTCACATATTAGCAACTGAGATTTTTAAAATGCGGCTGAGGTAATGATAAAGATATATATAAAATAATGATTTTGATATCAATTATTTAAAACTCTGTCACTACCAGGGGGTTTCCTCACCTGGGCCGGGCTCTATCTGTGACCTTCTTTCTGATTCTGCTTACTTTCAGACAAAAAATTAAAGACTTTTAGTTCAATTTTCAAAATTATCCACACAATGTAGGCCTCTCTATATATATGAAAATAAAGGGGAAATTGACCTTCCATCTCAACATGTTGCTAAAAACGATAATTCTTCAGCCTGAGATTTCAGATTTGATATTACAAAAGTAAATGTGGTTTTGAAGTAGAGCGAGTCCTGAAACACGGCTTGAGGTCTCGGGGTGGGGGGTAACATTATCAGGTGCGAAACATGGCTCGCAGTAGAAAAAGAGCTTAATTAAAGCTAACTTTCATGGCTTCAAAGCACTATCGTATAAACTCAATCATCACCACGCTAAACAATGCACACAACAAGCTTATTATTTAAAATTACTAAATTCTTTTCCGTAGAGCTTCAACAAATGTTTTCACAATTGCATTAGCTAACATGAGTAGATCAACAACCTGGCTTCAGCAAGAAGACTCTTGCGCAGTGCACATCCAGTAGAGAGAGGGGAAATTTACAATACATGTGCAAATATAAAATGAGACAAAAAGGAAAAGTATACATATATATGTGTGTGTGTGGTGTAGTCTTTGTGTCTGTGAGCGTGTAGCTCTATGACTATGATGTGTGTGTGTGTGTGTGTGTGTGTGTG
>NW_004797565.1:682870-708872 GCF_000002075.1 Aplysia californica | reverse complement strand
CCCCATTTTATTAATTCTAATTCTGGACAACTTGTCCAACCCCGGCTGATTCCTACCCTCCCCCACCCCCCGTTTATTCGATACCTTTGAGTATGAGCAATGATAGTACATAACTATCTTTGGTATGAGAGGCCTGATTGAACATGAACCTACTAGGCCCTCCGTTATTCATTTCTAACAATAACCCGTTACAAAATATAATAAATAATAATACTGTTTTGTATGCTTCGCCATTTGTAACACCCAATTGAACTCGACTACATATTATTGTTTTTGATTCAGCACTTTATTGCAGCATGCTATAGCTCAAAATGTATTCTATAGCGTTCATTTATAATGTTAATGTTTCCTGTTGCATCCTGACATGTTCTTTTTAAAATAGTTTTGCAAAGACTTTTAAATGTGTATTTGCAACAAAAAGCTACTAGATCTATATCGATACCATATATTATGAATCGGAAACGATCTTCAGGAAGTAGAAATCAAAAACATAACATCAACAGAGACACCCTCTCTCTCTCTGCGGGGACTCTCATTTTCAGCCTTCTCAGCTGTGCAATGGCATGAAAAGGGTCCTCTACCGACTGATGAACCCAAGAATAGGCCTGTTCTTTATTTAAAGAAATATATGCTAAATACTGATTTGTCCCACGTCTTGATCTAGATATCTAGATTATCTAGATCCTAGCTCTAGAATCTAGGTTTTCAGCTTGGTTGGACCTTTGGTTTGAGGCAGGTCCCTTCCAAAACAGGCGATTTACTCGACCACTGCAGCTTTCTGATTTGAGGACAAATTATCGAGAAAAATGGCACCAAGGAATGCACCTCCCCTTGTCACTGGTGTATCCCCGAAAGAAGGACCTCCAGGAACAAGAATAACTATAAGAGGAGAAAATTTTGGAGATGATCCTCGTGATCTGATTGGTAAGAATAGTAAGATTTTTTTTGGCGATTGTTAAGATTCCTGCTTTTAATTCCGATTTGTGTTTTCCAGGTTCAGGGTTAGGGTTAGGGACAAAAACGAAACATGCCTGTGGCTATATCTCTATGGAAAATAAATTGGAAAAAATTTAACGCGGGAATCTTAATGATCGCTTTTTTTTCACCACTTTGAAGTTGAAGACAAGCGGATAGCTAGAGAACGACAACTGAACGCCATTGGCCGATATTTATAGTAGCAGCCATTTTGTTTGACGTCATTGAGGAATTTCCACTTTGTCAGTCATGGTGGCAACTCGATCCCACGATGGCAGACTACCGACTGGGATTATCATTATTTTCTTTGCAACTTGCTCAACTCTTCGGTTCAGTTGTCTGTGATTGTGCAGCACCCTTCTTCCGCCCAGATTGATTCTAATGATATATATTATATACTAGGTAAACTGAGAAGAAGAAGAAGACTAAGATACTTAGGCCTACGTACGAAAGCAAGTTCAAATAAAGTTCAACAACACAGTGCAAATGATCAATCATTTGAATCCGGATCGTTTACTTTTAAAGTTTTGTAAGCACAAGAAATTTTAACACGTACAAGAGATTGGACTCAATAGGATGCTGAGCTGCAAATGGAGTAATATAATTCGAGACAGTAGTAAGGTTTGCAAATGGATACTATGAGCCGCAAAAGCAGTAATGCTAAGGGGAATCTCTAGGAAAGACTCATTTGAAGAGCGAAGCTTGGAAACTGCCAGTGCAAACCATGCGCTTTGCAAAATCATCACTATTTTTAGAATCACTATCAAATGACGCGGCGGGCATCCTCCTTGCAAGGTCAAACAAGATGGTTGTTATACTATAAATATCGGCCAGGCCAATGGCGTTAAGTTGTCGTTCTCTAGCTATTCGTTTGAAAGTTGAAGTCTGAATTCTGTTGAAGTAATGAAGTTGTGAACAGTTGGGCGCAGAGCTAAAACTCAATATCAAACAAATAAATGTTTTCAACACTTTCATAATTTGAGTAGGCCTAAATAGATTTTAAGACGAAAAAGTAGAGAAAATGCTGGCCCTCAAGAAAATCACGGGCAGTGCAATGGTTAAAATTTTAAAAAGTAACAAATCACCACTGTAATGGAATAAACTGTAGCTACCTGATTTTCTGCGCTCTGCTTTTTTTTTTAGTGATACCGTGTCTTCTTTTCAATTGATCCAACCATCCTGTTTTGCATCAATGTGACTGTCGCAGCATAAATAGCTCTGCCTCATTAATTTTTGGCTTTTGAGGAAGGGCTGAAGTAAGAATGACTTATTACGGAACTTACACTAACCATGAAGTGAAGTTTTGGCTGCAAGTCGTCCTGCAGGACTAAGGGTGGTGAACGTTGTGATACCCTTGTTTAGACCTTTCTGAATAATTTACATTAAAATAGTATTTTGTAGAGTGAAATTGCCAAATTGTATCAGGACTTTGGTTGACTAGTATTTTTACGGCGCTTGCAACTGCATAAAAGGTTATATGGGCGCACGGAACACATTCATCATGTATATATAATTTTCAGTTTGGTTAGGTATTAACTTTGAATTTTGCCATGGTGCAGCTGAAGCGTACTCTATAAAAATGGATTTTAGGACCGCCAAGAGGTCTTTAATATTTTTCGCCCTCATCCGAGAAGGCTAGGTGTTAGATCTTACCTACCCTAAGTTCACAGTGGAATAGCTGAAAGACAGGCGTAAAAGCAGCCAAGAATAGCACAGGTAGAAAGGCTGCACTAAAATACATCACTGCACTCTTACGTAATCCCGGTTCACTTAGGGTGACGTAGAAAGTTGCGTGTGTAAGTTCTCAACTATATGGACACTGGGAGACTGGTGTTCGGGACTTCATTTTGGCGCCTATGCTGAGTTCGCTATCCAGCGAAGTTTTTACAGAGGGCAAAGAGTGGCTGCCATAATATTGTACGGCTTAGGAATGTATGTTATCATTCAAGTCAATACTTTGCTTAGAAGGTTAGCCGTTCATAAAGTGTGTGGAGTAATTTTTCTGCAAATTTTGCAGTGTGATAAGGATTTTTATATGTATGGTATTATGAAATACAATTATATTATAATTAACAATAAAAATGATTTTCATCTTGTTCGTAAACGGTTTTTTTTGGACGAAAGTCAAAAGTTGAGTTAATCTGTTAATGAGACTCAATGCCTGAGGATGACCACCAATTTATCCTGCAGGAGAGAATTGTTTTTTTTTTAAAAGTCAAAAGCAACCTTGGTACAGTAACCCTGACCCTCTGACTTTAACTTCTGTCACCTCACCTGATCCCACCCATGCTGTCATATATATTTATCTTTGGCCGGAAACTCAAGAGATCGAAATAGATGATTTTAGCTATAGAGTAAAACTGAATCAAGTACTATGAAATTCATGCAAAATTTCAACATCTGCAAGATTCCCCTATTTTGATAAATTATTGCTCGCACTAGGAAAATTAGTTTCGTCTTTTTGCCAAAATCATTTATTCCTTCAAATCAAAATATCAATAGGAAGTGAAAGAACTAGGTACTTCTGCGGTGTAACAAAGAAGAAAGATACAAAAAGCATTTTTACAACTCATACCATCTTAATCATCTTGTATTTCAATTACCTTTAATGCTTTATAATATATATATATTATATTTACATATATATATATATATATATATATATATGTATACATATATATATATAAGCCCTCTATCAGAATACCATTTTATCAGATCAAACTACTTACTATGTGCGAGTGACTATGTGTGCGTGCATGCATGCATGTGCGCGCGCATCTCAATCTCATGTCATATAAAAAAACCCTTCTGCTTTTTGCTAATTATTTTATGCTATAAAAAAATCGTAACCCCAGCTGACACCCTCAAATTAAACAGACTAAGGTACAGTTTGATAAATTTACTTGTGGGAGACAACATAGTAATAAGAACAACAATGTTCCGGTGCATTTCGAAAATATTACAACTAGTAACAATACAGGATTCACTTAAAGATCAAGAAATAAAATAATATATAAATGTGTGCATTTTCCATCTCGTTGAAACATTTTTTTTCTATTGCAGGGCTCAAAATATGTGGAATGGATTGTCTGCTATCAGCAGAATGGAAATCCTCAAGTAAAATTATAGCTCGGACAGGACCTGGCAAAGGGAAAGGAGATATAATTCCGGTGACTCGAAATGGTGGCAAGGGAAGCTGCACTGTTGGATTCCGGGGATATTTCCTGCAAATAGGTGAGAAGAGAATCTGTTTTTGTCGAACCTTTTATTGATGAATTATCAGCTTGTAGTTCTGTTCAAGGGAATTCCTTGACTGTTGAGTTTATTTGAAAATCATTGAGTGCTGGAGGAGCTGAGGTTTTCTTAATGTATGTCGTATAAAAAGGCTTATTTTCAGAAATGATTTTTAAAGATTTAAATTTAACTGTTTGTTTCATAGTTATGTAACATCAAAAGTTGATGTTTACTCCCTTTGTGTTTTGCAAAGAACTAGAAAAAGAAAATAGGTAAGGTACCTGATAAGAATATTATTAACAAACAAAATTTTCTTCTAAGATAACTAATACTTTGTCGCTGCTGATGCAGAACTAGCCGAAGGGACCCCGGCAGGAGATAATTTTTAAGCTCTTGTCAAACTTGATCAAAGTGAGATCAGGATTTCTTGTATTGAAAGGACTTTTTACTTTTTTGCTTTGCAAGCAACAAAGAAACATAATCTCCTTATAGTGTAAACTGTAAAAAGAAACTTATAATTTGATTATATAACTCCTGTTTCTTTGGTTTTGAATATGTGTGTATGTAATTGATTAAATGCTATGCCTGTTGGCAGTGTATCTTCTAAGCAGAAAATTTGTTTACATCACTGCGGCACATCTCAGCTTTTGACTCAACACACATTTTCATTTGAAGTACACTGAAGTAGAAAAACTTTTGTTCTTTATTCAGTTAATCATGTTGGATATATCCGCGTCATGTGATTTAAATTCTAAAAGTTTCTTGTAGAGAAAAAGAATATTTTGCTGAGATTTCCATGTTTATGTCTCAGGTCCCCTACAAGAGTCTGCGATCTGGATTGATGAGTCTCAAACGGTGAGACCAAATTTGGACCATGGTCGTCCTTCAGCAGCAATTGCTGCAAAGGAAGAAGAAGATCCTTTAGCCATCTTGGATGAGAGCGACAAGTGAGTTTATAGCTTTGTTTCTATTATATGTTGATAAATTCTTTCTGTTTTGTCTCTTAAAAAGATCACTTTAGTCTAAGAAGTACTGTGATCTCTGCTAAGGTCACTCTTTCTACTTCAGGGAGTTATTATTGGTAATGGGTTTTTCATGACACAGCAGGGAGTATTGATTGAGTCCCATTTGAAATTTCATTCTACTGCTTCTTGAATTGGAAATATGTCAAGTCAGTCCCAGTTTTTTCTTTTTCAATCCTTTAATTTCTTACATAGTTGCTTTATGTTGGTGGATTCTATAAATTTTATTTTACTAGTTGGTTCCTTGATGTGATTTAGTTCTATATATGAGTTATATGTGGACTATTTGACCTATTGTAAAATAAGGCTGTTTAAAATTGTTCCTACCATGAAGAGTTAAACAAAGGATTGAAAAAAGATAGGTGTAGACAATTAATTATGTTATTGTAAGCTTTTGTCCAGACTCTAGATGCAGTTAAAGAGTAAATTACTCCTCGACCAATGATTACTGCCACCAGGTCTACATCACTTTCTTCTCGATCTGAAGACTCCCAATCTGAAATCTTCATCACTGTCTGCTTCCATACAAATTGCGTGTAGCATCTTGAGTATAGTGAAATATCTTTTTAAACCCATTTTGTAGCTTCCGCACACTCAAAATTTCTAGAAATCAGAACCAAAATATCTAAATGGAACTAATGTTCATCAAATATGGATTTGTTTAGAGAAACTTCAATTGGCTTTTGTTTAGATCTAAGTCATTTTGCTCGGTGAGTATACTCATCCCCGGTCCCAGGGAAGCAATATGGCTTTGCGAGTATTCTTCACCGCAATCCGAAAGGTGTTAAAGGGTGAACATAAGGTTTCCTTCTTATGATATGCAAATTTTGTCTTGGTAATATAATATAAAAATATGCAATTACATTATGGGAAAAAATCTATCTTTCCCTCTCTCACCCTCACCCACACTGGATTCCCTCTTTTCTTATATATGAAAACTTGCCTAAAGACTCTTTTATTTTCTTTATCATTTGTAAGTCCATTTTGGACATTTTGCATGTATTATCATCATCATCACGCAGTGCCAGATCTGAAACAGACATCTGGGATCATGGTTCTCAGTGGCGAGGAGACTTGAACAGTGTCTGCTTGACATGTTTTTTACCATTTCAGTACAGCCACAGAAATTTCCACTCTGAGACAATAAATTATGGTCTTATCTTATCTGTCTTATTTTGTCTTATCTTGTCTTGAATTGTCTATAAATCCTATCATCTCTTTTATTTTATCTTATTTTACTTTAAAAAATCCCACATTATCCTAGTTACCCCGTCACCCATTTGTTCAAGTTTTTCAAATAAGTATCTCTGGGTCTGCCCCTACATGTAATAATTATACTGATTCTTTTTTTGTGTGGTTTTTTTTTACTCCTTTTTTCAGGCCTAAGTTGACAGAGGAAGAGCTTCTTGAGATGTTTCCAGAAGGTGAGTGGTGTAAAGCTTGATATTGAAGGCCATATCTGTACACTTTTAGCTAGCTCATATTTTAAGATATACAGCTATAAATAGATGACAGGAAGGCTTGGTTTGTGAAGGACTTCCTAAAGTCATTTTCATGTTTTCCAGATTGCTGTTGGTGTTGAACTGTTCATCCACTGAACCTCCATTAGACCCTAAATATGAATCTTAATTCAAGAAATTGTTGCAAATTTCAGCTGCGTTCTTTCCTGATCTTTCCTTCAATGAATTTTTTCGTTTCTTTTTATCAGCGTCAGGAAACATGTCTCTTGAGAACTTCTCTCCAGGCTGGTACCTGCTTGAGCATCATCAAAATGGCAGGTACGGTATTCAGGAATTAGTATTACTCTAGTTTTAAAGTAATGTCATGGAGAAGACAGAAGACAGAGGAGAAGAGGGAGAAAGTGAGGCTGAATCATCTGTGGTAGAAAGTAGTTTGATTATACCGAATAACTAGATACTATGTTTGAAATATAAGTCTAATGTGATAATACGTAAGTTGTTACTTAAATCTCTAACACACGGCAGGTACTCACTTATGAAATGTGGATTATCATTCCAATGTGCAAATTAACCTGTAAAACCCTAAATGCTTAGATGTATGAAAAAATGAGGTTATGATTGTTCTTAGAGTGAATAAAAAATGTTCAATAAGTATTTAGTGGTTGTTTTCTTGTTTCAGTTTTGATGACTTGAAAGCAGGCCTAAATTTCATGAAAAGAAAAGCCAGTCAACGCTCAGAGGGGCCCATTACCATTGTCCGCTCCAATCTGACAGCCATTTTGGATTGCCTGGACAGTCTTTCTGGTATTTTTTTTTTTAGCTTTTTGTGCTTTCTCATGAGGGATGTCATATAGATCTATATATTATATATCAGTTGTCCTTTGCTCACCAATTTGTTGTTGACCTTACTTTTTATGTCCTGTTAATGGCAGGGCCTATGAGGTGTGTTTATGTAATTTTTTAATAGTTTTCTTTATTGCACAATTTCTTATTTGCTTCCAAAAGTTGTATTTTTCTCCTGTGAATTGATTAATGTGATGGTTTTTGTTGGTTAATGTTTGTGTTTGGTGTGGTTGTTCATGCATACATAGGCCTACTTGGGTGTTGGTGTGTGTTTGTGAGTTGGTGTTTTGCCTATATTCGTATTTATGTTTATTAGTCTGGAAATGTGCACATGGTGAGTGAACGTAGCAGCAGTTAATTATGAGAGAGAACATAGTTGTTTACATTTATTCAGGCAGAGATGAATAGTTTCATAAATATTGAGGATTTGATTTTTGGACACTCCTCCTATAAAAGTATGCCATGTAATTTTGTACTGTTGTTATTGTTGTCATTGTTTCTTAATTGTTTTTTTTTTCTATTAAAAGGAATGTATGAAAAGTACAAGGAAGATGACATTCGAGGAAACTGCATGAATTCTTATGCTGTTTTACTTATGCGTAAGTATTATCAGAGTATAATTTTAGTGAAGTATGTTATGCTGAAATGCTACTGTGAATCACGTCTCAGTGATAGAAACATTTTTGTCAAGTAAATTTTCGATGGAGCTTCTGACTATGAAGCACATTGAGCTGTTGCAGTTGTTTTATTGATATTACTTAAATTATATACTTATATTGATAGCAGAGAGTCAGTAGGGACTGACGTTTTGGCTAAAGTGGCCATAAATAGCAACCTTGAGGCATTAAAATAAGGATTCCATCTTGTAAATATCAAACCAGTCCACACTGTAGGTTTTCCATAATCAAAATTCCCTTTCTGATGATGTCCAAGTTTTTCCCCACAATGTACCTTGTCTTAAACCTTTGAGCCCTTGCCAACAGTAGACCGGTGGTGCAGAAGACTGCCCATATGCCTAGCCACTGGTACACCGGTGAGTGAGACCTTATCCCCAAACCGGCCCGCTTGGGACAAAAAACCAGCCCGGAGACAGTGTTTACTACACAGGCTTTTTTATTGATTATTTTGAAGATCTTTCTGAAGTTGATGCTGGTAATAATGACAAGGACTACCCTGAGTGGGGATATGGAATCTGATTCTGACAATAATATGAATGAAGGTGTGAATCACTCAGAGGAGCTCAGGCAGAGGGGCATGGTAGCCCCAGGAGGTCAGGGCTCAAAGGTTTAAAAATAAATTTTTGTCAAAAACAAGGAATTTGGACTCAAGTCGCATTTAGCTTCCATCAATAAGTCACTTAGCAATTGTTACTCCTGAATATATACCACAGTGGAATCCACATTAACCAAAATCTGCAGGATCATTGGAGTTTCACTGGTAGAAAGACTGCTGAAATAAAAGAAAAATGATTAAATGATTTTTGTTTTTTCAGTTTACCTCTGTCTTTGGATTAACCTTTCGTTAAAGTAGACTTCACTCTATTTTTAAGCTCTCTATTTTGTTTCACTCCTGAACTTTCTGTTGAGAAACACAAGTGCTTGAAATGCAATCTCAATGAAGACAAGGTGATATAATCTTTATTTGTGTGTGTGCGTGTGTGCGCACGCTCCTGTGAAGAGTCACCCTTTATGGAAATCTGTGTGAAATTCTTGGAGGCGTGAGCAATGAGAGTTACTTTTGCAGTTTATGAGCCAGTGCACCCGAGAAGAATAACAGTGTTCTCTAAAATGTGGATTTTGGATTTTGTATAACGTTAATGTTTTATGACAATTGTCAGTGTTATTTTCCATAGCTTTTAGTACACCGAACATCGTTTCATGTGCATTTCTGACTCGGATGATAAAAATTTAATTCTGTAGAACTTGGATTTGGCATATTTATATCGCTATGTGAAAAGGTGGTAGACCATCATGTGAGGAATGCCATAGATAAGTTGATCTTTGTGTACATATTAATCTTATCTTAATTATATTGCAGAGGCGAAATCCTGTGCTGATGGACTGTTTCAAGAAGTTCTGGGCAGGAAAGACAAGGCAGACTCAACAAGAAATGCCCTCAGTGTTATCCAAAAGTTCAGATTTCTCTTTCATCTACCTTTGAATATCCAACGAAACATTCAAAAGGTTAATACATTAGCGTTGAATATTGTTACGGACATTTGCAGGCATTCTTTTGGATAGGCCTTTTTGTGCAGCCTGTAGTCTCATTTATTGTCATTGGAAATATATGTTTGAGATTTATCACCATGGGAAATTTTCTTTTACCGCATGTTTATAAAGATGTGTGCACTGAAGATAGAATCTATTATAAAGAGACCCACCATTGGCAATGCTGAATGCTTCTCCTTTTACATTCTCATAGTTTTTAAAATGCTTGTGGTATGTTGAAAATATTATGTACAATTTCCTTATTTTTTAATTGTTTAGAAAGGAATTGTGTGTGCACTAAAATCATAACCTTTTTTATTTTTTTTTCATGATATCCTTATAGTTGTAACTCTGTTCTTCTCTTTCAGGGAGATTACAACATGGTGATTAACGATTATGAAAAAGCAAAGTCACTGTTTGCAGACACAGAAATTCAAGTTTTCCGAAAAGGTAACTATTATTGCAAATTCTTCTTTTTTTTGTTTTATTTTATTTTTCCTTTTGGGGGGGGGGGGGGGGGGGTGATATGGAATATTAAAACTGATATCTTCATAAAGTGATATCTTTTTATTTTATCCAAGCACCACTCTTTTCTTTGGGCAAGGGAAAAAAAATGGTAGTTTAATGTGTAATTCAATCTAACCAGGTCATGGTATTTTGTTTTTCATTTCTAGATAAGACAGTAAATTAGATTAGTAATGACTGTTTTCTTTGTTTTAATTTCAGGAGTGAACGGAAACTAGTTCTCTGCTTCTCTTACTTATTTTAAGTACTGTCAAATCTGCTCTCATGGGCAGTTACTTGTACCAGAGGCCACATCTCACTTTTCATATTTTCTATGTTATAATGACACAGTCCAAGAAGTCTACCTGTTTAAGAAAATCACTTTTCTCCTTGACGTAGGGGGACTGTCTTGGATAAATTTCGACTGTATTTATATAGCTTCAGTTTAACTAAGTTAAGTAGAATTGATACTATTTAACAAACCTTATTATACTTTACTGCGTAGTTTTTCAAATATTTGATCCATTCACTTTTTACTTTTAAAGTTCTTTCAAGGCCCCGTGATTCAAAAGAAAAGTTATTATGTGTGCTCTAAATTAAACTTTCCGATCTCTTGATTTTTTTGTTTCATAGTTTACAAAGAGGTGGAGCGGAGGATTGCAAACTTCAGAGACATGTTGCACAAGAGACTCAGGGACCCTCATAACACCCTGGATGAACAGAAAAAACTCATCAGGTAAGATAAAACTGATAATGTAACGTAAATGCTTATTTGATTTACCCAGAAACCATTCATGGTTGGGCCCAATGTATTTGATAAAAATGTAGATTCAGTAAATTTGTGTTAAAGAATTTGTTGACAATAAAAAAGGTTGGTGTTTTCATCAGTAGTGGTAAAAGAAAGCCTTGGTAGAAATGGTAAAACTTATTTATTTCAACTTAAAATTGTCAATGGAATACCCGCAGTCAGTGTTATAAAACAGAGCTTTTTCTCCTGCAAAGTATCCAATAGCTCATGGTAAGTGTGGAGCAACATCACGCCTTGTATTCAGCAGAGGTTTGATCTTTGTTGATGTCAAGTCCCTCTTGCAGACGTCTTTGTATGCTAAAAGAGGTTTATCTTTTGTCCTCATTTGAGAAGGTCTTACGGTATTCTCCCATCTTCCTTCAGATGTAACGTTTTGATTTCTTTTTTCAGGTACTTGGTGAGCCTGGAGTATAAAGGGGACCCAGCTTGGGAATGTCTGGATAATCAGCAGAAATGGCTGATAGAGCTACTGGATGACTGCAAAGATGATCGCATTGAGGAAGGTAAGCTGCTCTTTCAGTTTGAGAATATATAATAGGGATAGTATGCTGTCGCTTAGAGAAGAATAAAGAGACAAAATAGAAGATGGGCACAGGACATAGAAACTTAACCTGGAACTGCATGGTCTTAGGCTGGCAGAATGGCAAGAGACAGAATGTTTTAATGTAGGTAGGTCTGAGAAGCAACATCCGACTACAGGAAAAGTTAAGAAGAAAAAGAAATATGCTCTATAAGGGTGTTGTGCACTCTGAAAATCCAAGATTGGTATGGAGGGGGTTTATGATTCCTCTTAACACTATTTGATCATGTTGGATGTGGGACTTCCCTAACTTAACGTTCATCTCTGATAAGACAGATAGAAGTAGGCAGAGTGTTTTGAAATCTCACAAGTCAACCCAAGTTCACGAATGCATCATTGGTGATTTCACTAAGGTCATCTGCTCCGTAGCCTAGCATGATTCCAACTGAGCCATGGCTATGAGTGCTAGATTCAAGATTGAGCTGATTTTTTTTTCTCTTTGGAGTCTTACAGGAGTTGATTAGTGCACAACAATAGTCAATATACTGTCTCATATTTTTTAAAAAAAATCTCATTGTTCTGTGTTGTTTAATACTTTTTAACTACATGTATGTACTTTTGAAATGTCAACAGAAAAGAACAGTCTTCAAGGAGAAAATCTGGCAGCGTCTCAAAACAGCTTACAATGGAAACCAATTGCACGTGTATCCAAGTCTCCAACCAAAGGAGGTATGAATTTTCCTTTAGTTTATAAAATACATATCTGCTAACCTTATGTTGAATATTTTTATCAATATGACATACAATATTGACTTTTATCTATCTGCATGGTAAGAAATCTTGGGCATTTTCCCCCGTTTCTTTGTTTTGCAAGTTAAATCCTTACGATGGAGTATGGGTTTAAAGGCTCTTTTAACTCTGTCACAACCTTCCATTTTGGCTCCCATTTTTGATAAAGCTGGTACGTTGTTGGATTTTGGAATGTTTGAAGTTATCTCTTCCAAGAAATATCCATCCTCTCTTAAACTTTGAGACCAAATATTCTATTTTTGAGGTGATCTAGGCATGCGTTGTGAAGCATAGTAGTCCTCAAAATAACAAAGATATAAGCAAGATAAATCCTGGTGGCACATTTCTCACTGGTGGTTTGTGTGGTATTTCAGGAATATCGAGAGAGTCTAGTTTCTCTTCTCTGTCTTCAAATGATCAACAAGGTAAGAAATTGAGTGGCACGCAACATATATACCGATAATGATGATAATAAATATTATATTGAATGTTTTATTATACAAAAGCATGATAAATACCTACTATATGTGTCGAATTTTATTTACAGTGGAATCGGCTTAAGCTGATATCTGTGGGACTGCCAGGTTGCCTTCTGTTTAGTTGGCTGTTTGGTTTAGAGAGGTTGCTTAGATAGGAAAAAAAAAAAATCAGGGTTTGATTTTTTTTATACCCCTGTTTTCAGGTTAACAGTCAACTGTCCTTGGTTTAAACGGACTCTACTGTACTTAAATATTTTTGGAAATCGGGTTTAAGGGAATGATTTGTTTAGCGTGTGAGCTGACACACATAATATGTTGTGATATGAAATGAAAATGTTGGATCTCAAATATTATCGTAAATAAATCGGGTAATTGTTTTTCTTGCTCACTGCTTATGTATGGAGGAAGAAAAAGAATTAACATCTTGTTTTCTTTCCGAAATTATTTGTTGTTAACAGATTTTTTTCCTTTTTTTCTGCAGCTTGGAAGTTTCGCACACCACAGAAAGTTCTGTTTGTGGAGGATCTCACGGAGCTCATGCTTCAGAACTTTCCAGACTTTTGGAAACTGGGACAAAGTTACTTCACGAGAGAAGTGGGTTTTTGGACTAAAATTATCAATGAAGTAACATTTAGATACTATTTAACCATTATATTCACATGGCCTATCGTAAAGATAGCTATCATCTTGGTGTGTTTTTAAAAAAAATGTTCTTACTGTCTAATAATACACTGTTGAGATATCAAAGTAAGATTAAAATTGCTTTTATTCAATACCAATACCAAGTGGGAATTATGATGAAATAAGTTTTTCCCTCGTTCCTGAACAGTTAAATGAAACAAGATAAAAAATAATCTGCTTGTCAGTTGATGAAGAATCTACAATTGTGGTATTTATTCATTATGACAGATATTAATGTGAAATGTTGTTAATATGATTGTTCTTTTTTTAAAGTTCTGTTTGCTTTCTCTGATATTTCAGAAGTCTGAGAAAGGGGTGAAAATAGATACAAGCAAGCATGGGAAGATGAAGGTGGATGATTGTTTTATTTCTTATTTATGTTTTGCAAAAATACACTGTTCTCTTTCATCATCATTGGCCATATCTAGTTCAAACTTTGAATGAAATGGAAATGTTATTGAAAATATTCCGATGAATAAGTCTTTGCATAAAATAAACAGATTTTTTTCTCTTTGTCATATTTCAGCAGGATTAATTAAATTTTGTATTTATGGTTTTGTTTGTTCATTATTTTGAATTGTTTATTCCTGGAAAGGGCAGATATTTGCTCAGTGGCTCCTTGAAGTGATGCTCTTATTGCTGTAAACCATAGTGAAAAAATTGCTACTGTGACAGATCTGTCTTGATTATTACTTATGGATAGTATGATAATTTTCCATGCCTCTGAGAGAATTTCAATGGTCTGCTACTTTTTATTATTTTTTTTTTGGGGGGGGGGGGGGGGGGGGGGTGAGGAGGGAGTTGAAGGAATTTCAGCCTCCTCAAGTAATGTACTGGAACATCTCTCAAGATTTATCTCTTTAATTGCTAATAACTTTTAATGCTTGATGTGGATGTTTTTTTCTCAGCAAATGATGACAGAAGTAATTAGCCTGTTTGCCAACTTTGTGCGAGCTGCTTTTCTACCGGAGTCTTTAGAGAATCTTCCTGAGGCAGAACGAGAAAAGTTTGGTAAATGGCCGACACCTAGCAAACAGGAGCATGTATCTGGGACGTGGCTTCCAGCTTGTGTGAGGAATATCAGGTCAGACTGATAGTTAAGTGTTATATGTTACTGATACTACTATACAACACTTTTAGCCGACCGTTAAATCCCCATTTTCCTTCATAGGGACATGCAGAATGTTACATGTGTACTGTTGTCATTGAGATGTTTTTATATGCATTCCATACCAAACACCCATTTGCAGATGGATGAATGTCTAAACCATGAACAGAACTTGCACTACCTTTTTATAAAAATCTCTTGCCTCACCTTGAGACTAAAATTTGAGACTGCAAATTGATAAAAAAAACTATGTGCTGCTGAGTACAAGCATTTGTTGCTTTTTAACAACTGTAGAACATTTTATTATCAACCTGGCCTGAGAAGTTTGACAAACAGATATGTATGACATTTAGGCGTTGTGCCGTCATCTTTCTGGGAAAAATTTCCTCTACTCCTGAAGTACTTAAGTTTGATAAGTTTTTTTACTTTAAGTTTTTTTTCAAATCCTAAAAAGTCACTGTTGTTTCTCTCCCTTATTTATATTGTGAAGACCTTTTGAAGTTTTGTTGAAATTCACTTCTGAACAATGTTGACAAAAGAAATAGAAATTAAATTTGACTGAGTGGAAAATACCATTTCTGTCTTCTTATTGTATGTTTGTGTTATACATGTTTTTTGTTTAGTTTTTGGATTTAATTCATCGTGTTGAACATATTTTGAATTAGATTGCTAGCAAAGTTCTTCTTTCCCCAGGAATTGTGCGAATTCATTATCAGCCTTGGATTCCCATGGAGATACTATGATAGTTCTGAATGAACTGGCTTTCGACATGAGGACAAATTGTATGTTTTCTCTTCTCAAGCAGGCCATTGCAGGTAACTATTATGTTGAAGCAAAGATAGTACATAACAAGATAGTCCACTCAGCCAAAAAAGTGTCCGCTGGAAGTCCGCTCTTTGCTTCAGATGGCGCAGCAGTCTGTTTTGAAGCTCTCTTTCGTTTTTCCAGAAGAAGAATAGGAATAGCACCTCCTTGCGTGCGCAGATCGACTGCTGTTCATCAGCAGTTTGGGTTCGTTCAGTGCGGAGTTTTAGTTTTTTAAAATTTTAATGACCTCTCGCCTTCCATTCTAAAGTCAAATTAAACGAAGAAAACAATAACCCTTTCCTCCGGAAGAGGTTTTTTGACAGCGTAACCATTTTAAAAAAGCGTTCTTCCAAAATTTATTTAAAAACTTGTTAGTTTCACTCACAGAATTCTGTGGTTTCACTTTGATTTTTTAACACAAGTAGGGTAACTGTTCGGCGCCACCGAATTTTGAGGACACTTTTTTAATTGGTTCAAAGAAAGGAGTGGCCCCTCTTGTTATGTAGACTCTTTGGTTGAAGTTGGGTCAGTTTATGGTAATCTCAGACAATGAAAACCTTTGCCAGGTGTAAGCAGCTTTCCAAGATTGTAATTTCAGTTCCCCTAGTTCAATATGATGGAGCTATCTGTTAAGCTCTCAATCGCTCACTTTCTGAGCAGAGTCGTGAAGTTTTTTGTTTCACCTATTAAATGCTCTGACTCAGTGTCTAGTCTTTTTACTGAAATGAATAATATTTTTATACATTATTTATCGAATTTCCTGCACTGAGGTACCCATAGTACAAAATTATTAAGGAATGGTAAGTTTCATTTACTGTGAAGAAAAATATCACTTTTTTTTCTTATATATTTAGCTTAAGAAAACTGCTTTCATACAAATTTCTCACTGCTAAAACCAGGTCTGGAAATGATTTTTCACCCCACTTGTGCTCAAAGACAGAGAAGCAAAAAGTGAGGATGTGATTGAGAACTGTGGATGAGAGCGCATTCCCATTTGCCACATTATGAATCTTAAACACAAAGTTTGATTTGTGTAGAAAATAACCCAAAAATAGTTTTGTTCAGAAAGAAATATTCACCTGTGTACATTTCTATTCCCAATTGAGTGAATGAAGTGTTGATAAAGTGCTGGTATCCAGTGGTCATGGTTTTCCAAATTGTAATTTAGGTTTTAGCTGAATTTTCACAATACTTGCATACTATAGTAGGCTTTTATAAAACTGGGACCCTTTTTATCACTATAGGTATAAAAAAGAGATATTGTGAATGACCCTTTCAGATGACATGTGACATTTTTTGCTAATATATCATTTCCAGATGTGAAATCTCTACACGCCAAAGAAACCTGGGTGGTAGAGACTGATGATGAGCTTGGCGGAACAACTCAACTGGTATGTCTTTTGTTTGATTGAGGTAGAAAGAAGTATGTGCTTTTGATGACAGTGTTTCTGTTGTGCCAAAAGTTAAAGTGTTTATTTATAATCATGTGGGCAAGAGGGAATGAGAAGTCTTGAGGAAAGTTTTGGCAACTTGGGCTGAAAGGGTTAAAATGTCAGTATCCTGTGAAAATGTTATAAAAAGGTTTCTTATTACCTTTGATGCTAAAGTTTTTCTGAGTTATTGGGGTATGGATGTTTTAAAAGAAAGTGAGTCCCTTATCTCTGTCTGATTGTTACACATCTGTTTTCTTTTCACAGCCGGCTCTGTTTGAGAATATTGTGAATGAGGCTATTCAACATCTTCATGAAGTGGTTGTCATGACCAGGCCTTCAGAGCCAGAGGTAACAGTTTCTCAATTTGAAAAATAATTTTCCAGTGCTAAAGTACTGCTTTAGGTTGGTTGCTGAATGTGCCATGCACTTATTTTTATGTCAGGATAATTCACCTCCTCCATTTTTACTGGATTTTTATGTGAGAGAAAAAAATACCTCCTTTTTCTGATGGCGAAGGAATTATATTTCCTTCCAATTTCTTTTCTTTTTTTTCTTAAAGCGAAGTAGATACATGTATTGTTCAAGGTACTACCAATCAGTACTGTATATTGCAAAGGTTTTTGGTTCACAATGCTGTGAGTGGGATTACATATTTATAGTCGTAAACTATTTGGAATTTTAGAGATATCCTTTTCTTTTCCAGGACTGACCTCTTATTCTTTTAGTTTGTTTTGCCTTTAGACTGACGCGTATTAGAATTGGTTGGACAATCTTATGATGTGTTGTTTCAGATCTTCAGCCAACGTCCCATTCAAAAGGAAGCGACCACGTTGTGTAGCCAGCTTTTGCAAGCCTTCTCCCATTGCATGGAGCAGCTGGTGTTTAGTCCACCATTGCACAAAACAGAGTCAAAGCAGTAAGCTTCTTTCTATTGTTATTGTTGTTGTTCGTATTGTCATTGTTGTTATCCATCTAGTAGTCTTGACAGGTGGTTTGAGGGTGTCGCTGGTAAGTCTTTCTTTTTTTACCCTCTGTTGTTTTTGTCTGTCTGTGGGTGGTTGATTGATGCTCTAGTTTAGGATGTTCCTTCTTTCTTCTTTCTTATCATACTTCTGTAGTCCTTATCTTTCCTCCTTCTTTTTTGTGTCTGTTACTCTCATGGAAAACATCTAATTTTACGCACTTATGATATGACAGCAAGTGCTGTAAAACTCCTACTAAATTAAAGATCTGTTCGTCACAAAGTAGTGTAAGGTTCAATTTTGAGACGTCTGCATACTTATTTTAAAAAATAATTTGTAATAATTCTTTCAGGGATTTCTTTTCCACCTGCTGACCTTTTTGGGTATCACAATTGACTTTAGGCATCTCCTATTCTATGTCTACTGAGGTGTGTGGGTAGTAAATAATTTTGAAGTTTACTAAACTGTTCATCCAGTAGCACTGGTCTTTATCTTTTTGTCCACAATCTAGTAATTTTGCTTTGTCACCTTTGGTTCCTGCTCATAGGCATTTCATTTCCAAATAGAATGACACCTTTGTACTTTTTTTTCTTTTTTTTTTAGGGGGGAGGGGGAGGGTTCTGTGTGTAAATGGAGGGAACTGTTGTTCATAGTTGTTACTATTTTCATATTGGTGTGTGTTGGTTTTTCTCTTTCGTCTTTCAACTGCTTTTTGAAAATTTGTCCTGTTGTTCACCTGTTTAGATTTTTTCCTCTTTCCTTTTCTTCCGTGTGACAGTAGTGTGAAAATTATCATCGGACAAGATATGGAACTTGACCAGATGGAAGATCCGATTCCTTCAATGGTATGGACTGTTTTCATTTCTATTTTTACATGCCTCTGTATGGGAATAGTCACTCGGGTTAAAGTGCACTTTAAAAAACCTCTCTGAAATTCCCAGCGCGCTTTCTTTAGTTTCTTTTTTTCAGTGATGGTGAGCCATATTTGCTATGGGAAGGACAGAAAAGATTTCTTGGTTCAACACATTGCTTTTCGAAGCTGGTATTCAAACAAAATTTACTCCAAATTGATAGAAAATCCGGGGTTGCTTTTGTGTGCATTCTTTTAAAGCATTGATAGCTTTGTGTAAGACTTATGCTTTGGTGGGTTGTTGGCGGGTGCTCTGGTGTGGTTTGCTCCTTCTTTCCTGTCAAACATCTATCATCCTTATCTCCCCTTCTTCTTTTTTATGTTTGTTACTCTCTTGTAACACCTCTAATCTTCTGACGCTCATATGACCTTATGCAGTTGCGAGCGCCGTAAAACCTCTACTAAAAAAACTAAAGTTATGCTTAGTAATTAACACTTACTTATACCTATTTCAGGACAAGCGTCTGATCATCATGCTGAGCAACTGCAATCATACACTGCACATTGTGGTGCCTCGCATCATTGAGAACCTCACGAAGCACGGTTATGTCGAGATGGAGAAAGCTTTGAAAGTAAGTAAAGGTTTTGACCTGATGACTTACTTCTGTTGCAACTACCAGCTTGTTTTTATTTCTGATGGGGAGAAATTGCTTCTATGATATAACGCTTTTAGCCCTGACAAATGAGCTTGTTTTACTGCATGTACAGCAATTCTAGGGGATGCAAGTGAAGAAAAATACATTCTGAATAGTTTTTACTGATTTTCCTGTGAATAAATCCTTGTTCAAACATTGTTTTGTGGGGTCTTCTTAGCAAAAAGTGTTCATTTAAAGGGGACACTCCAATAAAAATATAAATTTAAGAAAATGAAGCGGACTTTTCTCGACAGGCTGCCCAAGAAACCTACCAAGAGTTAGACCAGCGCCTCTTCTCCAGCTACATTGAGCAGAAGTCTGACCCAATCCTGGGTGCCATGGAGCCCAACATGTATCGCGGGGGTTTCAATTGGAAGACGTGGAAAAACCCTTCTGGTGTGCGGAACTATCTCAAGGAAATCATCATGAGTGTGATAGAGGTGCACGCTGAGGTGAGCTAGAAATACCGTGAGAAAAATAGTAGTTGTCTAGGACATTGCATCATCAGATGGGGGTCTTTGTTCTGTATTGGTCCTGAAATGGTTTTGTCTTCATTTTATGTCCTGTGTTGAATTGGTCTACCTTTTATTTCTAAAACAAAAAGGCAGTTATTTCCTGTAATGTATCAGTCTGTATTTCATGTCTAAAATGAAGTGCCGTTTTGTGCCCTGTGCATATGACTAATTCTGTATTTTGGCCAGTGCATTAAAAAAAATGCTGGTTGCAGCAGATTGAAGAAAATGAGTGCGTCTCCCATTGTGTTTGCGTATATGCTTTTGCTGTTACTTGTACGAGTTTGCCTTTGGACCTTTTACTAATAATTCATCTGAACAGCTCGCCAGTTGGTAGAGTGGGTGGTTGGCGGTTGCTCTGATGTGGTTTGCTCCTTCTTTCCTATCAAACATTTATCGTCCTGATTTCTCCTTCTTTTTTGTGTTTGTTACTCTCTTGTAACACATCTAATCTTCGGCACTTATATGACCTTATTGTGTTGCAAGTGCCGTAAAACTCTAGCAAAAACAAACAGCTCGCCAATGACACAGACTCCCAATGAGTCTTTTCAAATACTTTATAAAATGACTTATGCCATGCAGGTGTACAGTATTTCCCCCAAGTTTGTGCTGCGCGTCATGCGGAAGATTACAGAGTCTGTGTGTGAGGAGATGTGTCGACTGATCCAGTGTGTGCCCGACTTCAACGCCAGTGGAGCTATACAGGTGAGTGCTCTCCCGTTTTATCTATGTTTATTTTTATTTGAAGTTCATAGCTTGACTCAAATGAGAATAATCACGCAGATAGACAGTTCTTCGGATATACTGGTTGATACAGAATGATTTTAAAAGGATTTATTCAGTTAGGGAGAGAGATGTGAAGAGAGATCAATATGTTTTTCTTACCATAGTGTGCTTGCCTTTTTACAGCACACTTTATCATTAATGCAGCAACATCTGTACCTGCTTTTGTTTCGCCTTTTGCAATTGGGATAGATCCCATGAGCTAACTGTGCAAACAAACAATAAAAAGAACCCCTGCAACAAATTGCAACAACTTCTAAGCAATATCAGTGCAAAAACAACAACCATGATGCTTCATAACATGAACAGTTATAATGCCAACAAAACAAATCAACACCAACAGTAACCCAACAAGATAAAAAAAAGCTTGTAACTATCGCAAAAGCAGCAAGTGGTTTTTTGTACCCATTGGGAAAAATATGGAAAAAGAAGTAGTGGTACGTGGTGTAAAGTATGAGAAACCTGAACTTACTCATATTGGTCAATGTGTAACTGACTGGCCACTTTTTCTGCTGAGAACTTGTTCTTCTTTGCCTGAGGGTACCTGGTGCTCTTTGGCCTTAATTATTATTATTGTAAATGTTTTACTCTCAGATAACCACAGGTTTGATTGTTTAGAAAAAAGGCTGTTTTTGACCCTTCCTGTCGGGTGCCAACAACGGCCATGTTTGGATGTCACATCCTAGCAGAAAGATGAGAATACTCTGTAAAATATCTTCTAACGTTGGTATTAACCCTATCCGTACACCCTGGGGTCATTTAGTACTTCAGGAGTTGTGTTCTTCACATTTTAGATCTCTCTGAAACTTTCAGTATTTTTCGAAAAATCATTTTGACAGACTGCTATGCAAAGCGTACGGATTGGACTAACAAGTATATTTCCTCTTTGAAAGTGGTGGCACAGAATTCCCCTCGTCGTATGGATACGATAGTAAAACACGACGTACGGAAAGAGTTAAACACATGCTGTGTACATGCAATGCAAAGAGTGTAACAATTATCCCAGGAGTCGTCATCAGTGGGTGCAGCATGCAAGTCATACGCAAAAAATAGAGTTGTTTTGTTTAGACTAATTGTGTGCCTACTTTTTACATCGTTTATTTCTCATCCAGGCTCGCTTGGAGTTGGAGGCTCTCCGCACCACTGTTCGCATCTACAGCACGGACCACATAGAGTAAGCTTATAGTCAAAGACAGTAGTACTTCACTAGTTAGTTCTGCTGGTTTTTGTTTTTTCTGTTGTGATTATTTTGCCTTCTTTATGAAAAAAACCCAAACTGTTTCAGTGATTGGGTTGTGATTTATGACGTGTGTTTAAAAGAAAAAGGTATTTGCTTACCACTTTAAGTAATGGGATTCAGGTCAAAACTAAAGACAGTTTTTGAATGAGTGTTTTATGATATTGAGAGAGTAGTACAAAAGAATGATTAAGTAATGTTTTTTAAGCTTGATATCTTAAAAGAAAAAAATTAGCTGAACTACTTTTTCATATTCATATTTTCAACATCAGCCAAATTCATTAGCAGCTGTGCTTTGTCTCCTTATTAAAGGTAGCTCCTCTTTGTCGACTGCAGTCCTATAATGCACAACTGGCCAGGTCAAGCAGACCTATGCTTTTTAGTTTTAAAATGTGAAACAACTGTACTTTAAGGTTATGATCTGAATATAATTTTTCATTTTACCCACACATTCTGTAAAATAGTCTCAAATTGTTGGACTTATAGTCCAGAAGGGTAAAAAATTAAATACAAACAAAATCCTTTGACTTTATACCATTTGCTTATATTCCTTTCAGGTCATGTTTCAAAGAAGCCTTTGAATGCATTCCGGAGCTGTCTGATGAAGGAAAAAGGTATTTTACCTTAATACATTTTCCGTTATTTTTGTTGTTGTTTGTGAACAAGGAAGAAATGCAATGATCTAGATTATCTTCCAATCCACCGAATTAAATTCTAGAGTAGGAAAGGTAGATCTACTAATTGTGGAAGGGAAACGGTCCTGAATTAACGGTGTATTAGTAAAAGACACAACAGCATTTGAAAGCAGTTCAACCCTTTTGACAAAGGTTAAATGGATAGACATAGAAAGGTTACACTGAGCCTAAGTGTACACAGCCAAAGAGAAGGCCATTTCTTGTCCATCTTCACAGAGACTATGTGTATAGATACTGATGGTGCCTCCTTAAGTCCAGGGAATACCACCTGAACATCATGTGAAGATGTTTTCATCTGCCACAGAAGCATTTGAGTTGGTGGAAAATAAAACATTAGGGGGGGGGGGAATAAAGACATCTTGAAGTGAAAGGGAAGTGCTTCCCCCTTCCCATCATGGTGCTAAAAAACTGACATGTCTTATGACAGTGAAACCACCAGCTCTAAATGGAAAAAGGAGTGAAACAGAGCAGCAGAGCCTTCGAAAAGTGTAGAGGATAATTAAGATTTGCAGTCAGCAAATAGCTTTCAACAATATGAGGAGTGTAACTATTTTGTGGAGTGAATACAGGGGTCGAGTACATTTTTGTATGCTCAAATTGCAATTATATCAGCACTAACAAGGAATCCTATTCATATTGTAACCAATGACGGTGTGTTCACTGCCTCTCTTTGTTCGTTTCTCTTCTCAGGGTGGTTCGCAAACTGCTGGAGAATACTCAGTCCAGTATGAAAATTCAGTTGATGTGCTTCCATGATGATGCTTTGCCAGCTCCAGTCAAGTTGAACACCCATGCTGATTCCAGCTGCTAGTCTGTACATGAGATTGTGTGAATGGTATGCTTGCTGTTACAAGAGAAGAAATGCAACTTTGGGATTTGTGGGAGATTGGGGGGAGGGAATTGGAGAAACAGTAGATTGAAATGGATGAAGTGAATGGAAAGGGTGATGCAGTTTGCTGCCATGTCAAAAGCACCCTGATCTTTTTCTGAGGCTGTGAGCTTTTTACATGTTTGGTGGTAATTGTGCTATCTCACCAATGTTAGATGGCTTACATGTATGTTATCAACTATGCCATTGAATTAATTTTGGTTGCTTGCCAAGTGAAGGAGCATGAATTGAGTGAATGTCAGCTCTAGTAGCATTCCCCTTTTATCTGGATAAATTTGCTTTGATCTTTTGGATTTTTCTTTCTTGTCCGAGGAGTACAGGTTTTCCATGACTTAATGAAGAAAAGAAAAACGATAGTACAGTGAAAAGGTTAAGCCTGGTTTTGGAAAAAAATGAGACAAATTATATTAGGTAATGAAAATATGATTTAGAACGTTCATCTGACAACAGTGACTATACTTACCAATATTACCAATAATGTTTCTTTGTTGTGTAGACCTAGATCTACCCTGTCAGTGTATTAACACTTTTTTAACTCGAAAGATGGGTCTTATGACATGTGATTTATCCACTCTGAATTGAATGTGTTTCTGTTTTTGAAAGAGGACATACGTTCCTTCAAGGGAGTACTTTTTTGGTTCAGTGAGTTGAGAAGGCCTACAGTCAAAATTAACGCAACTCAAAAAAACCTTTGCAGGCAGATTTAGGTGTGATTTCTGTATCGAAATATAAATTGCTGTATTTCAAGATGTTCACTGCCAACACAGATCAAATTCTACACCGTTGCTGGTGTCAATTGTTAATTCATTAAATTAATGTGAATGTTCATGCTTGCTATTGCAGGAGGAAGGAAACATGTGGCTATGGGTATGAAGCTGTGTGCTTTTTTGTATTCTGTTCTTCAGTGTATTGTATCTATTGAATATTTAAACGTGAAAGGGAGTTGATTTCTCACTTTAAAATGTTCATACCACATTCATGTCACATGTGATAATACATTTTTGTGTACTTACGAACTCTGTTTCAAATTTAGGGATGTGAAGCTCTTTGGTTCACAATGTGCAATTGCTGAATATGTGCTGCTCACTCTTCAGCTCTAATACTTGTCATGTTAGTTGCTTTGCTTAGATTCCTGTTACCTACATAATGTATGAGGGTGGTTGGAGGGCGCCACTGGTAGGTTCTACTTCTTAACTTTCCCTCTTTTTCTCGTTTGTTTCTGTGTCTGGCTTACCTTTTCCGTGCACTTAATGACCATTATTGTGTCGATGTGCTTCTCTTTACTCAAACAAACAAACAATACCTTATGAACTCATAGTTTACCTTTCAGTCTAATATTCTATTGTTCAATGCTCCTATTGTATTCAGTTTCTGTCTTGAGAAGTGAATTTACGGAACCGTTATTTATTATATGTATTGCAAATTTCAGGTGTCTGACTGATACAGTAGAACATGACTTTAGCAGCATCCGCTGCGGCGGGACCTTATCGGACTCCACTTTTTTCCCCTATGTACTGAATTACTTATGTGCTTGGGTTTAGTGGGGCAAGGAAAGTCCCGCACTTGGATACAGCAGGAGAGATCAAGTGAGCTCTAGCTGGGGGGAGGGTATTGGGGGTGGGGGGCTGTAAGCGAGTTCGAAACAGGCAGTCAGTGGTGCGGCGTTGTGATTGGCCAGTCCAGTGATGAGTGAGGTGTGTCTGGTGGCCGAGAGAGATGGTGCGGAGAGACGCGTTACGTGAGCCACTCCAAAAGTGATGTTCCATAGACCTAAGACTAGGCTAGGCCTAAAAATAAAAGAAGAGGAGAGGGTGTAGTGTGTGATTCCTGATTAATTGAATTGTGATGGTTGATGCTCAGGCATATATGCACGCATCCACTTCACCAGTCCTGCAGTAGGCCTACTGGTACGATAGAATAGACAGCACTAGCAACAAAGCCGAGGAAAAGATGGCTTCCAACAAAGGCAAAAAGAAATGCTTCTCACTCAAATTAAAGGCCGAGATAATCAATGAAGTTGACAAGAAAAGGAAGATTAATCTTTTTGTTTACATGGAAGGGAGGTAATCATGTGGATTTTTCGAAATTTCTCAGTAATTCCCCTTCGCATCCTTTTGTTGGGACTTGCCGTCAGCAGGATTTTTCTTTTGGAACCACAAGTCCCGCTATAGCCATGTTCTAGTGTACAAGTGTTTATATATGTCTGTCACGATGGTTCTTGTGTTTGTTCACCCATACATGTGCAGGAACCGAATCTTTTAACCATTAATTTCTATATAGAGAACAAGAAAAATGAGGAAATGGGAGGGAACCTCAGCACTGCTTGAACATAGCACCACCCACATCGTGAAGCTTGGTCTGGCCTGCTTTTTATCTTCCCGGAAAATGAAGGGTCTTTCTGGTTCAGTGGAGTCCATGTTGAATAAAATGAATGTTTGCTTAAAATGAACTGTTGCTTTGGTCGTATTCTAAATATTTTCTGTCATCTACTTTCATCTCTCCCCCCTCC
>NW_004797565.1:677256-679166 GCF_000002075.1 Aplysia californica | reverse complement strand
CCCAACCCAACAACAACCCAATTCCTGCGTACCTTCTTTACTGGTTACTTGTTTCTTTCAATTCCCTGACCCACGGCAACTGTTTGACCTCTGACATCAGGCTTTCTTCTTCAATCGCAAATATCTCTATATTTATTCAAGAAAGATGGGTATTTTTTAAAATCAAAAAGCGAAACAAATGGAATAGGTTTTCAGATTATGCGAAAAACTCAATTTTTCCAAAAATTGATGAGAGCCTGGCTCTATAGATTGTGTTGTTGCACGTTGAGTACTAAATTTCGCTGTTCATAATTTTACGATTGCAGCACTGTTACCGTATCAATTTTTGTCTACAATTTTCATCCGAGGCCCCCTTAAGTCCTTCCTATGGTTCTAAATCAAGATGCGGAGGAACCGTGCCCCTAAAATGTGGCTGTCTCCTCGTCTCTGGACACCACGCAGATCCTCTGGAAGCTCTCAGTCTCTGTACAGCCAAATACCATGAAGTGCGTTTATAAGGACGACACTCGTATTTGTGAATTTGATGCCAGAACTCATAGGTATACAACTTAAACTTCACGCCGAATGCGTCGACGCACTCTCCGCCAATGCGTGTAGCAGAATGTTCCAAGAAACCGCGGAGCTCGCACCCGCAGGGTAGAGGAGTCCCTTTGAAGAGTAAGTAAGCACTGCTGCCCGGAGCTGTCACACACGAATCTAGGCCGATCAGTCCAGTGTAGGCCAGGTTGATCAACCCTGCTTTTACTCGGTCGAATTCACGCGGGAACAAATATAAAAACCTGTTGTAGCTCAAATCAATGTTAGTAAGATGGGGTAAGTACCAAAACACGCCTGGCTCAACGAAGGATATATTGTTATACGATAAGTTCAGAGAAGTCAAATTGGGTGGGAATCGATGGGGTGTAAGGCAAGTGAGTTTGTTTGAGCTTAGATCCAACTTTTTAAGAGGCATAGATCTCAGAGGAAGCGGCACCTTTGGGATACTGTTATAACGTAAACTGAATTTGGTCAGGTGGAGTCCCTTGAATACCCAATCAGCAAAGGATATTATTCTGCAGTCATCCAAGATGAGTTCCCTTAGTGAATTAGTCACTGGTGGGCGCAAAAAGCGCGTGTAGATAATAAAGTCCCTTGCGAAGTACGGATTACACCTTATCTGCAGACTTCTCAGGTGGTTTAGAGGAATCACAGGGTAAAAAGGGCTGGCAAAGAAAAAGGTAGGCGCATCAATATCTAGCGACTTCAGAGATTTGGCGATGCTGGAAAATGCGTATCTGGAATAACCGGTCACGTACTTTCCTGAAATTCTGAGACTTGTGATTTTGACTTGGGGTGGGAAATCTCCTGCATACACGTACGGAAGTTTTGGAGCGTGTAAATGAAAGTGTATTGAGCTCGAGCCGAGCTTGAGCAACTCAGATCGTGGGACTCGCTGGCCGGGATAATTGTAGCAGGATACTTCCATATACGAACGGCGCCATATGCACTTGCACTTGTTTATACAGGCTGGGGAAGCAGGGTGTGCTATGGTGGTTAGAAGAAATACCCAGAGTACGAAATGGCTGCTTCCAGTCATACTTTTCATTCTTTTTTTTTCTTTATAAAATATACCGGTACTTCAGTATAGAACTTAGATGTTTGCAAGGTTCTATATGTTTTTAACCCGTGATTTCGATGGTGTGGAAATGAGAGCTAATTGTTGTCTCGAACAAGAAGACCGGCAGATCGGAAGTTGAAAGGTTGACAGGTGCGCTTTGCCGAATCCAGTGGCCACGCTCTGTGACTTTGTCTCTGGAGAGTAGATTGTCCACAGAGGACAATATGCAGGCTGAGACCTGCAAGCGAAAGGAAACAATACCGATATCAATTAATTTTTCTGTAATTGTTTCGGTTAGCTGACGCCTGTAATA
>NW_004797565.1:662256-672256 GCF_000002075.1 Aplysia californica | reverse complement strand
GAGAGTAACAAACACAAAAAAGAAGGAAGGGAGATAAGGATGATGCGTGTTTGATAGGAAAGAAGAAGCAAACCACAACAGAGCACCCGCCAACCACCCACTTCGTAGGGTCTGCGGTTTCTTATTCCTGCTTCTGTCAATCGGCATCGAATGGAGGCTGCACTTACAGTTTCTCAAATTCCCTGGAGGTCTCTGGCTGTTACATGGGCAGGAATCAAACGATCTCTTGGGTGGCAAATACGAAACCGCCGATCTTGCTGTGCGATTGTAGTCTTTGATGGTCCCGCCCTTGGTTGGTCCGGGACTTCCAATTGTCTGGAAACGTTTTTGCAGCCTCACAGCTGTCTGTTAATCAACATTAACTCGTGCTGCAACCTGACTTTGACTCGCATCGGCGATGAGAATCATAATGGCGTACTCAACTTGCCACACCGTTGAGAGTAAAATAAACAGATCGATTTATGAACCGAACGCGTTTTCTTACTTGCAACAGTTAAATGTAAGAGGTAGAGTAATCCCGATTGATTTATTGCAAAAACAACAACAACAACAACAACAATGGGCGATTGGTGACATCAAGCAAGCATAAGGCGGACATATTCGCAGACCACTACGCGAACGTCTGCAGTCTAAACATGTCGAAAGAAGACAGAGCCGAAAACTGGCAACTCAAACAGCGACTGAAATACTTACGGAACAACCCAAGGGCAGAACAGCCCGATTTCACTATCGGGGAACTGAGGAATGCCATTGCAAAGATGAAGTCCCGCGGATCACCCGGACCAGACAACATCCCCCCGTCCTTCCTCAAAAACCTGGGTCCCAAGGCGCTGAAGAAACTGCTCTCCATCTTCAACATGTCATTTCGCTCAGCTGATGTCCCACAAGTCTGGAAAGACGCCATCATTGTCCCCCTCCTCAAGACCGCCAAACCAGCATCGGAACTAACGTCGTTTAGACCGATAAGCCTCACATCCTGTGTCATCAAAGTTATGGAGAGAATGGTATCTGAACGCCTGTACGACATGGCCGAGCGGAACGGCTGGTTCTCCGAACTGCAGGCTGGTTTCAGGAAGGGGAGATGTGTGGAAGACCAAATTCTGAGAATTACGCAGAAGATTTCCGATGGCTTCCAAAAGAAGGAAAAATCGGTACTCGTCTTCCTCGATTTTTCAAAGGCATACGACACGGTCTGGCGAGAACGCCTACTCCTCACCCTCCTGGACAGAGGTATCCAAGATACATACGTTTTATGGCTGAATGACTTCCTTCAAAATCGTCAAGCCAGAGTCCAATTCAATGGAATACTGAGTAATAGCAGGAAAATGAACCAAGGTCTCCCACAAGGTTCGGTCCTGGCACCCATCCTCTTCCTTTTTTATATCGACGAACTGGCGAAACTACTTCCGGACGATCTCACAATTTCACTCTACGCTGACGACGTCTCTATCCTCGCTTCATCACGCACGACACGAGACGCCGAAAGTCTGGCACAAAGAGCGGTGGACATCGTTGCTGACTGGAGCAGGCGATGGAAACTCACGCTAAACGGCTCAAAGAGCGAGACAACATTCTTCACGCTCGCAACATCTGACTCGGAATGGAAGCCGTGCATCACGATAAATAATTCGTCAATTAGGTATGAGCCCTACGAAAGACTCCTGGGAGTCACACTCGACCGCAGGCTCACGTTCAGGAAACAGGTTGAGACAGTAATAGATAAGGCCACACAGAAGATGAGGATGCTCGGCGCTGTAGCGCACTCAAAATGGGGATGGAGGAAAGACGACCTACGCAAGGTCTACCTCACTCATATACAAAGTGTTCTCAACTTTGCGAGCAGCAGCTGGCAACCGTGGCTGAGCAAAACTCTGATAAATAATCTGGAGGTGATTCAAAACAGATGTCTGCGACTGATTACCACCCAAGCCCAGTCCTCACCGATCGAGGCACTTCGAGCTGAAACGGGGGTCCCAAGCATTCTGTCCACCATAAATGCTAACTGTCTCCGATCAAGAGAGAAGGCCCTCCGACTGAACAACGACCACCCTCGACGAATTGCGGCAACGGAACAAGTGCACAGACGCCTAAAAGGACGCAGGGATTTCCGAAAAAGGGCCGAAGATGTCAGCAAAAAGAGCCCACATCTGTTCGACTGCGAGAGGAGGCCCATCACTTACTTCGAAACCAGGCCCTGGGAACGTGGAATCAACCCCGACATCACTTTTCCCCACCTGTACGGCATAAGCGGAAGGAGTGACTCCAGTGGGAAGATTCAAAGTGCTGCTGTTCGTCGAGCACGAGAGCTTGGCGCACAGTACAATATCTACACTGACGGCTCGGCTAGGGCAGGAACAACGGACGGCGGCGCTGGAGTCGTCATCACAACGGGGAACCCGTCCAACCCTACCGTTGTCGAGACATTGAGGGAGAAAGGCGCCATATTTACGTGCTCTTTCGAGGAAGAAAGGAGAGCCTTGGAAATGGCCATAGACTGGATTGACAAAGAGTGCGATGCATCCAACTCGGTCGCTATCTTCACCGACAGTCAATCACTATGCATGGCACTAGTGGGAACATCACCATCCTTCGACCAATTGCGACTACGCATAAATAATGCAATACCTCAACCCACGATTCAGTGGATCCCTGGTCACCGCGATATCCTCGGCAACGATCTCGCTGACAGTAATGCCAAACTGGCAACAGCGCTGCCGGGTCCAGGCCGCCAAATTACTTATGACAGTGCGTGCGCCCAGATAAAACTAATTACAAAAGACCCCCCTATATGCCACACGCGGACGAAGGAAGTATACAGGGCATTTTCCTTAAAACGAGAGGCTCTTATTATGTCCCGCAGTGACCAGTCATTACTGGCAAAAATCAGGACCGGTCATTTCTCTGGGCTTCGGGCCTACAAAAATAGAATAGACAAAACATCGGACCCAATATGTCCATTGTGCAGCGAGGAGCCCCAAGATTTGGAGCACTGGCTGCAGAGATGCCCCGCCACGGAGGCCCGGCGGTGGCATCTCTTCGGGGATGATTCAGGGAGGTTGGACTGCCTCACCCGCTACCCAAGGGAGGCGGTGGCCCTGGCGAAGAGCACACTCTTCGAGGCTCCGAACATTTCGAACGGATACGCTACCACACACACACACAACAACAACAACAACAACACACAAACCACACAATATAATATACTTAAATGTTTACGTTTTTTGCACTTGTCACAAAACGAGAGATCAACATCAACCAAAAAACAGTTACCTTATGGTCAGACGGTGAGAGAGAGAGAGAGAGAGAGAGAGAGAGAGAGAGAGAGAGAGAGAGAGAGAAAGAACAACGATGAGATTTCTTTCAAGAATAATTGGGTATTTTATAAACAAAACGATGCTTTTATCACTTCTTTCCTCCCCGACCTGTGTTCCTACCAACGCACACACACACATACACACACAAAAAAAAACCCACACACACACACACACAAACACAACTTTGTGAGCGCGCACACACATACACACACCTCCAGACAGACAGACAGACAGACAGACAGACAGACAGACAGACAGACAGACAGACAGACAGACAGATACACACACACACACACACACACACACACACACACACACACACACACACTTACACATAAACATCACTTCTTCAAAAATGGTAAGTGTGTAGCTCTCTATGTGTTGTGTACCACTCACTTGCGTTTCGCTGAACTAAACTGTTTTCCTATTAAAAGAGTGTGTTTTTTTTCTACAAGGACAATGTGGTGGGGGGGAGGAGGGGCAAAATAAAAGGGTCTTTTTGTCATAACTGGAAATAAAACCATTCAGTGAGTTCTCTTCGCGACTATACCACGTTTTTGTGGATATTTCACCCACTATCATATCTGAAAGAGGATATTATCTTCGGTTAAAAGTAAAAAGTGAGTCAGAGACAAGGACCTCTTCGGTCTGAGTAAATTTCGGGGACCCACCAGCCAATCAGCAGACAGCCTTTGTCCAATTTTTAATCAATTAATGATTACGTTACCATTATTCCTAAACTTGTGTCAAAATAAAAAATGACCATAACAGATTAAAAAAATAAGTACAACCTTCAAATGATACTTTTGTTTGCTTTTGAATTAAGTCAATTACAAGTAAACTTTCAATTGATTGGTATGTTTTCAGAAACCACTAGACTGGACCAGGGCAGTTTTTGAAAAACGGAACTTAGACTCTAGATGTAATATGTAGGCTAAAAATGGTGTGCAAATGATAATTCCAATTTATTATCTTTCCCCGGAAATAGATGTACACGTTTAGCGGAAGCTAATTTACGTCATTCGGTACAAACCGCAAAGTACAATAAGTTGTTGTTTGCATATTACTGAGCCCAAAAGGAAGTTGTCTTATCAAAATTGAGAAAGATTCAACGTGTTTTTGAAACCTTTATTACCAAAGTCAATTCAAGACTGCCACATACGGGAGGGTAACAATGTAAGGATTTTAAACGGTGAGCCCTTACTGCAGGAATAAAATAATATTTGTTTTTAGTAAAGACGAACCCATCAACAATAATAATGGCCATTTAGATATCTATATCTAGATCTAGAATCCAGCCTAGATATCTAGATCTAGAATCTAGATCTAGATCTAGATCTAGTGCTGGGATAAAAGTAGGAGTGACAGACAGAAGAAAACAAAGTAAAGAAAGTAAACTTACCAGTAACTGTAACACCCTCCAATCGCCCACGGGAACAACATTACACTAATAGAGAAAATAAAAAACTCGGAGTTAATTAAATGCTTCTAATATAATAAAAAGATAAGTAATTTCCTCTCATCAAAATGTTCATCTAGATCAAATAATTGAGTGGTAGGGCAAGCATGAATTATAACTTCCAGCAAACAAGACGAACAAAACAAATCATTAAATGATTCTTGCATCAAGTGCGCTGGTGTAATCATAAAACAAGAAGAACAAAGAATGGTGGACTTTCCCCACATAGTCTTGGAATGGGCTAATCGATCTTAACTTCTCTACACTTCAGAGAAACATCTGACCAGCCACAGCTTAAAATAAAAAATAAAAAAATTTATATTAATCGGCCCCCCCCCCCCCCCCCCCCCCTCGGATACAGACTCCTCTTTCCTTTCAATTTCGAAAAGAATGCCGGTATGGCTAACGTTCTTAAAAAGACTAAGTAATGTTTTGATTTGTTTTTCATATCCAACTTCAAAATTTTCCAGTAAAGCAGTGTGAGAGAGATCGGATCAGAAAGAATAATCTAAGATACACTGCATAATCTGTTTCGCATACGAGATTGGATCAAGTAAACTTAGATACTGATTTATATATCAAAATAATATCTAAATATTTAACAAACCTCATGAACTCAAAACATTGCTTCGTGGTGTGTTGATAGTAGTAAAGTACTCATCTTATGTGAGCTTATCAACGTTTTCGGTTTCATATTCTTGACATAACAGAAAACAGAACGGATATATCCTTCTCTACGTCCACAAACTAGCCGAACTGAATCGTCTAAGGTTGAAATCCACAATGACGTCTACTACAAGCAGAAAGAAACGACAAAAGGTGAAAGGTTAGTAAGCAAACAATTTAAATTGTTGACCATCATGATAAAAAATGTCAATGAACTTTTGCTGGCTTGGGATCTTTTACTCTGCGTACAAACCATCCGTGTTTGCATGTGACGTATTGCTATTTCTGTTTGCCATCCCTTTTGACTTTTGAAGATTTACTTCGAATACACTTCGAAGATCTTGAACGCTTTTCTCTCAATTTATGTTTGTAAGTGTTCCCACATTGGATTAACCCACCAGAGATTAAAATGTTTTGTTGTCAAATCAGGTCGAAGAAAAGACGCACCCTTGAACGATGAACGTATTGCTCAAGACATGTTAGCTTTGTACGTGTTGCATGAAAGTTGAAGAACTAAATTTGTGAGATTCGGGAGGCATGGTAACCTTGAACGATGGCCGATCGCTTCTTTTCTTTCATTAATTGTAAGTCTAGTCTTTGGTATTAGATGACATTTGTTGTTTTTATTTCTAATGTTGTTTTCTAATGTTATCACTTTAAAGCTACCAGGAAAGTGAAAATAAAAGGGTAAGTCTTGTGGCAAACCGTTGCATTGGAAGCGGAAAAGAAAACTTTCTCATGCTTTGGTGGCTCTTGTAGATTATTGTCCTGTCCATGCATTGTACGAGGGGGGGGGGGGGTCAATAAGTCTTTGGTCTGGGTATGAGGAATCATGGTGGAGTAATGAACTTTTGCCAGCCTTTAGACAATTTTGTTTGAACACGCCAGGCAAATTTCGGGAAACACCGACAATAACAAGACACTAGTCAGTGTGTTCAATGAAACCATGCACTTAAACGTTTGGCTTTTCTTTGCTGGTACCTGTTGAAATATCGCTCAGTAAAGTTGTCAAGTTTTTACACTTACAAGGAAAATCCCCTTCGGACATTTTTCAGGAAATGGTCCAATTTTAAAGTGGCAAATGTCTTCGTTAGTATATTGTGACATACTGGGTCACAAAATTCAAATCTGGATTCATGTCGGTGATGGATGAAGATCGTGGAGTGCGCCCATCCTTTGAGGTAAATGAAGAGAAAGAATCCATAGTGAAGAAACTGGTTTTACAAGACAGACGCATAACTATTAAACAGCTCTCAAGTGAAACGGGAAACAGAGTAGAGTCAATCGAAACGATTCTTTATGACCACCTTAACATGAATAAGGTGTCTGCGCGGAGGGTGCCCCGCCTTTTGACAAGTGAGCAAAAGAAGCAGAGGGTTGAGTCCAACAAAACTCTCCTTCGAATTGAGTCCAATGACACAATTTAAAAAAGCCAACAACATGGTGACTATGGATGAAACATGGATTTATCATTTTGATCCAGATAAAAAAAATGTCCTCCATGTAATTGAGAATCCTCTCTTCTCCCTTGCCAGAGAAGGCAAAGGTAACACCGTCAAGTGGAAAGGCCATGCTGTCGTGTTTGTGGGATTGTGAAGGGATAATCATGACTGACTACCTGGAAAATGGAAAAACAGTCACAGGGGACTACCATTCGGGTTTGCTGAAAAAATTGCGGTCCGAATTGGTGAGAAAAAGGCGTGGAAAACTTCGTAATGGAGTCTTCCTACTTCATGACAACGCGCCTGCGCATGGGGCACAACAAGCAGTTCAGACAGCAGAACAGCGTGGCTTTGAAACACTGCCACACCCTGCTTATTCACCAAACCTAGGCCCTTCAGACTTTTTTCTGTTTCCTTATCTTAAAAATTCACAGAAAGGACGTCGTTTCCATGACAATGAGGACACCATTCAAGCTTTGGACGACTGGTTAGGGGCCCAATTCTGTGTCTTTTTTTCTCAAGGATTGTTGAAGGTCAAAGAGAGGTGGCAGAAATGTGTTACTCTGCACGCTGACTATGTAGAGGAATAAAAGTATGTATGCCAAGTTACAAAGCTATATCTTTATTCCTTCATATTTAGACCAAAGACTTCTTGAACCCCCCCCCCCCCCCACCTCGTATATGGGTCAACGTCTGCTCTAATGTACGAGCTGAGTCTTCTCCCTTTCTTTTGCAAGCAGTTCTGAGGTTAATTTTGTCTATATCTTTCTAATCTTTTGTAGGATGCTTGTGGAGTGCCGGTTCATTGAATATTCTTGATAATATTCGGTGAGTCGTGCATCAAGATGCATTTATTAACCCAGCACCGTTGAAGAAGTTAGTTTTCATTTCCTTTCTTTAAAAGGCGACATTTGTCGAGCATGAAACAACCGTCACTTTTTCTCGTCGTAAACATTTCCATCTCTGTTTTGCAAGGTGAATGACTGCAGTGTTAAAATATTCGTTCTATTTTCAAGTATGTGAGTGGTTTCCACAAAACAACACTACTGACAACAATAACCAGAGCTTAGAATGGTCTCAAATAGAGTGTTGCTTTCGTATTTTGATGCCGGAAGCGCTTTAAAAAAACCCACCCATTTCCAAATTATGAATACAGTGGAACCTACTCTAATGGCTACCTGTCCAAGATAATCACTTGCACAAACAATCACTTTCCACTTACCCCTTGCCTTTTTTCTATAATAATATTATTAAATAATGGCACTGTCCAAACCAACCTCTTTTTTCTCAACATTGGGTGACCGTCTTGGACAAGTTTGACTCTATATACCTACAAAAGGAGCATGAATATGAAATTACGCCCCCTATGTTTTCCACTCTGGCATTTACCAAAATTTGTGTTTGTATCTCCTTTTTCCAGCAGAAGTGTGGCAGTTGACGACAGTTTCGTTACAGAGTGTTGAGCAAAAACAGGATGACAAAGAACTGAAGGTATTTGTTTCGACAGTTTTGTGACAGAAAAGAAAACATAACGACAAACAGTAGGTCTATCATTAGACTGAATTACTTTTATACTACTACAACTACTACTACTACTACTAATCATCATCATCATCATTATCATGATATTGTTTCGGTGCCTTACCGACTGGCGTGGGCGATCACGGACCTCCACTTCACTGTCTTCTGCGTTGCAGCAATGGTGTCTGTTGTTCTTGCTGTTTCCAGCCATATTGTCAGCTTGTCCAGTATCTTTTCCCTCTGTCTGCCTCTGCCTCTCTTTCCATCAAACTTGCCTGTTGTTACAGTATTTTCCAATGCTTCGTTCCGTATTGTGTGTCCAATGAACTTTGCCTTTCGCTTTTGTATGTTCCTCATAAGCTGTCGTCTGCTTTTATAATTATACAGATCGATAAGAGTAAGTGATATAACTTGTAATCATAATGATCATATATGATATAAATACACAGGCACAAGGGAAGACTGTGCACACAGCACACAACGCGCGCGCGCGCGCGCGCGTGTGTGTGTGTGTGTGTATGTGTGTGTGTTCATAAATACACAAGGGGTACACTGACTTTCCATTTAAGTCAAATAAAGACCAAACCCGTGAACCAGCTTAAAAACTTTAGATTAAACAGAAGAATAAAAACTATACGGGTAGGGATGTAGGTTGAGAACTTGATTTTCCACTCGGAAACTGGAGTTCGAATCGAGTGTGATCCAATTTATATTGACTCGATTTTTTTGGACTTGAAATAGTCTAATGGTGAGGGACAACATCTTTTTCATTCATCCAAACACCTACATCTTTCTATTTCATTTCTTTCCCTTTTTATGTGATTGCAAAAGGTCAACTCTTAGGCTGTCATGTTTTCAAACTATGTTCTCATAGGATGGCCAAGACCAGCCGCCAATATCCTCAACACTGGACTCGGTGCAAGCACAGCACAAGACTTCTGTCGAGAGCGGTGGATGTTCTAAGGTAAAAATGTACATTTTGCTGCTCATTCATGATTAATTTAATGTTCATGCCAGCCTGCCTGTCTGACTGTCTACCTGTCTGTCTGTCTGTTTCTTTGTCTGCCTGTGAGGCTGGCTAGCTGGCTGTCAATCTGTCAGTCTTTTTCTTTTCTGGTAAATGTTTTACAGCGCTCACAAGTGCACAAAGACATGCGCGAGCGGGACACATTAAACATTTTCTGTTGGTAGGAAATTTTGAATTTTGTCCGGGTGGCAGCAGGAGCCCAGAGAAGGGGTTAAAGGGGGTGAGGGGGTGGGGGCAGAAAGTGGAGACAAAAGTAGACCACAGAACATTGTTAGAAAACAGGAAAAGGAGGTGAAAGGAGAACATTTTAGAGATGAAAGTTTCCCGTCTCAATCCGGATTCGAACCTGGGACCTATGAATGAGAGGCGAGCACCGTTACCTCTCGATCACAAGAGCCCCTTCTGTCAGTCTGTGAATGTGTGAGTTCGTGAGTGAGTCAGTAAGTGTGTGTGTGTGAGACACACACACACACACACACACACACACACACACACACACAGAGAGAGAGAGAGAGAGAGAGAGAGAGAGAGAGAGAGAGAGAGAGAAGAAAGAGAAAGATATATATATATA
>NW_004797565.1:656110-660268 GCF_000002075.1 Aplysia californica | reverse complement strand
AGAAGAAGAAGAAGAAGAAGAAGAAGAAGAAGAAGAAGAAGAAGAAGAAGAAGGAGGAGGAGGAGGAATAATAGCCACTCTTCAACACACCTCATTTCACCCACACACCCCTTTTTAACTGTTCCCTTAGAAAGGACAGACTGCTCTTCACGTTGCCTGTACGACAGGAGCCGTGGATGTCTGTGAGACATTACTGACAAGACTGAAGGACAGCAGAACGGCCGGGGCCGAGGCGGTGACCAGTTGTGTGCTGGGGACAGACAATGTGAGTCAGTGCAGAGAGCGCTATGGCTAAAAAAACCCTTCCAATTATCTTTCTTACTTTACTTTTGCTTTTTTTTCTTCCGCTTGTACCGGTGGGTGTCACGGGGAGACACAGGCGTCTGTCTGCAGCCAGGCGAATGGCCTGTAGGAGGGGCATCCCGTGAGCTCTGATGGTGTCTGCCACAGATTCACTCCTTCGTAGCCTTGGTCTTCCTCTGGCTCTCCATCAAGAATATTTAATGTTGTATGCTCTCAGAACTGGATGGTTTGAGGGCATCAGCGTGAGGTGTCCGAACCATTTGACCTTTTGTTTTTGAATGTGTGGTAGGACTGGTGTTGCTCCTACGGTGTCCCTTATGAATTCATTTTTTATTTTGTCTTTCTTAACTTTCCTCTTTTTTCTTTGGTCCTGTACTTGTCCCCTTCTCATGTGCCATGTTAATAGTTTTTTCGTGTAAGACAATCCTTGACCATGAGAATGTAAGTACAATGATATTTGAAAACTGAGATGGAATGATAAGATAATTTGAATAACAATGATTTGATCTTTGTTAGTATTTATCGTCGATTTTTCAAATAATCAGTTTATTTTCTGAGCTGTCTTGGGGGGTGAAACGCATGCCTTTTCCCCAATTTCCTCGCTTGGAGAGAACATTAAAATTGTATGTCACCGAGCCTATAAATTGATAAAGGTAAGCTAAAAAATTACACTTAAGGACCGCTTCTATTAACTGGCGATGTCGTGAACATGCTAGGTGTCCTGACGAGCGCCTAATTCCACCTCCACCGGGTCTTGACACAAAATGTGCACCAAAACTGACGAGGACCTGATTTCACGTGTCGTGACACATTTATTTTGTTCCCCAGGCAGGAATCAGTCCACTCAGCCAGGCTGTTATCCATCAACATTTTGCCGCGGCATTGAGATTACTAGACGCTTGTCCCAGGGCCTCCCTGATTTCATTTTTGAGCGTAAGATAGGTTTTTCTTTTATCCTTTCACTGAATTTTGCATTTCTTTCAATACAATAAGTTGTTATTGCAAATTTGCTTCTCACATTGTTGCACGGCTGCATCGTTCGACTGTGTGTGTGTGTGTGTGTGTGTGTGTGTGTGTGTGTATGTGTGTTTAAATATGTGTGTGTAGGTGTGTGTAAGTGTGTGTGTGTGTGTGTTGAGGTGTGTGCGTATGTAGGTGTGTGTGTGTGTGTGTGTGTGTGTGTGTGTGTGTGTGTGTGTGCGTGTGTGTGTGTGTGTGTGTGTGAGAAAGAGAAAGGGAGAGGGGAGAGAGAGAGGGGAGGGAGAGAGAGAGGGGGAGTGAGAGAGGGAGAGAGAGAAAGAGAGACAGAGAGAGACAGAGAGAGAACATACGTCTATGTGTTTGTAGACGCCTGTGTACTCTAGGGCTACCTGCTTCCACTTTTCTAGATATTTGTCATTTGTTTTAGTATCTAGATATAAAAAAAAAAATTGTAGACTCATCTGAAGTCTAAGGCAATGACAGATTTGCTTTAAATTGGCTTTAATATTTTCTTGCCAACCAACAAAATGAATCACAATAACTGAGTACTGAGAGATTTTTTAATATACAGCCCTTCAGGAACATTTTCTTTCTATCTGCTTACGATTCTATGTTATTTCCTTGTTCAATCGAGCCTTTTTTGTGTGCGTTGGAAATGTTTTGATACTAGAGTGTCAAAATGACCTAATGCTGCTTCGCTTCCTTGTAAAAAAGGGGGGCATGCAAGAGCTGTCCAATAGTGCAGCGTCTAAAAATGAAGAGGCGGTGAGCGGTACACTACTCTCACTGTCATTGGCGGTAATGACTGTGAATGGGAGGGGCCAGGAAGAAATGGGCGGGACAAACACAGTGCGACAACTACTGGAGACCATCCGTGACCACGTCAGCACCATTGAGGTAAGATCATGGGCAGGCAAAAAAGTAAAGGAAAGGAAAAGTAGACTGACTAGAGTAACAATAAGGACGAATCAGCAATCTATTAACAATTATCGCAAGTAAAAAAGAACCCAGAAAACCCAGTGCGCTATGGTGTTATTCTATGGAGCAACAATGTACACATTAAAGAGGATTGTCTGTTTGTTAACAATAATTCATCTCCTATGACCTTATGCAGTTGCGAGCGCCGTAAAACCCTCTACTACTACTCTCTATGGATGTCTCCTTTGTCTTTCCTATATTATTAAACTGCTAAAGTTTTGACCAATTTTTTTGGTATCTACCTCAGCCCTTTTCCCTTGGTCTTCCTCTCTTTTTCTGACAATAGAGACTCCATCTGGTGATGGACATACTCGATTAATTTTTTAAAAATAATCCCCTCAAAAAACAAACAAACAATCAAACAGCAACAACCAACAAACTAAACCAACACACCAATGAACAAACAAACAGAACACCATGGAAACCGGCGAAGAGCCTTTTTTTTTTTAGTCCAATCTAATACAATGGAAATTGTCTAAGATGATCATCCCCTGGCGACTCGAAAAGTGGTTGTCTTAATCAAGTGGATGTCTCAGTGTTACCATATGTAAAAAAATGTGAGGCAGCGTGGTGGAATCAGGCTCTCGTCAAAATAATGAAATCGAAGAAAATAGCAATTTTCTCCCTCATTACAATTTTTATAAAATTTTTGTTTTTTGGCTCAACACCTTTTTTGTCTATTTACAAACACATTCCTTTGAGGATTTCACCTAAAAACGTTGATTAAAGGCACAAAAATATAAATTTACAGTTTCCATGGACTCTCTAGCTTTGGAATTTATCAAGCTTTGGCGGCCATTTACTCGCTAATTTTACCTCTGAAATCAGGTGACCCCCACCTCCTTCAATCCATAATATCTCCATTTCTTTTGAAGATGGGCGGGTAATTTTTTAATTGAAAGCAAGACAAATGAACAAGCTTTAGGATGTTACCAATAACTCAATATGCTAAAAAATTGACGAGAGCCTGATTCCACCACGCTGCCTCACAAATACTCAAGGGAGGTCAAGGCCGTTTTACAGGTGATTATCTTTGTATGCAGGAAACCGTTAAAGCAGCTTCAGCTTCACCAGAAAGTACCGGAGGGCCCATGTCACATTAAGTTAAATAGAGCAAACACAGTCAATGACAATGGCGCTCTTAGAGCTGACTAAAAACTATGAAGCTATTTACTTCAATCTAAGCTAGGGTATAGATAGTGTTTACAAAAAGATGGCTACAGACGGAGCTGTTTGTCTTATCCGTTTCAAATTTTTCACAGACATTAGCATCTTCGTGCTTGCTGTTAGCCTTGCTTTTATGGCGAGGTGAGCCCTTAGAAAATTACAAACACGTTCATGAAGGAATCGAAGACATCCCAAAAACAGTGGTGTGGGAAGACCGTGGTGATGTCTTCTTTGAAAGCCAGGGTAAGATAATGAAGAGCAATGTGTAAACGTTGCATGTTTGATATCAAGATTTAATTTATCATTGCTACTTTTGTTGACTATCAACTGGTGTCATCTGTGTCATAAAGATTATTTTCTTTGCTGTAGCTCCCATGAGATAAGAGTTTGATTTCTAGTTTAAGCGAGTTATCCTATTGTGTATCCCTTTCTGTCGAATGGCTTGCGGTATTCATCTGTGTGCAGGTTGTCCTTGACAGGCAAGGTCCACAAAGTGGCTAGTCTCCTTAATTGTATAGACAGTGTCAAAGGGGGCATTATAACTGTTTACAGTCCTTTGGGGTTAATAGTTGATAAAACAGCGTTTGTGAGTGTGGCTTTCGTATTTCAGAAAGGAGTGGACGAGAGAGAGAGAGAGAGAGAGAGAGAGAGAGAGAGAGAGATAGAGAGATAGAGAGAGAGATAAAGATAGATATATAGACAAATAGATAGATAGGTAGATAGATATAT
>NW_004797565.1:646352-653056 GCF_000002075.1 Aplysia californica | reverse complement strand
CCCCCACTGTGCTAGATGTATCTCATACATGGCCCGACACACAAATTCGACACAACTACGCATGATCTGAAGGGGGCGTGACACAATAAGAAAACAACATTATACGTATTATAATCATACCAACTCTACACGCATCCCTTTTTCACCATTTGCTTGTCACGTGATAGAAAGAGCGGGCGTTTGGTGGGTGCTCGATCGTGGTCAGCTCCTTCTTATTTTAACTTTTTAGTTCATAATCAATTCATTACTACTAGTTGCAGTTGTGTGACGGCTATTCGTTACCCGCCACTATACTTCGGCAGGATAGAGAACAGAATTTGGCCGAGCTGTTAGCGGAGGAAGAAAGAGATCGTTTGAAGAGAGAGAGAAAGAAGAAAAAGAAGCAGAAGAGACAGCAGAACAAGCAGGGCCAGTTGGCGAGGAGTGTGAGTCTTCAGGCTGTCGGTGATTGTAGTTCTGAGGACGAGAACGATAGCGTCAGTGCTCACTCAGGTACAACATTGTTAACGACATTAAGATTTGCAATGAAAACCACAATTTAAAAAAAAAAAAAGATGAAAATTTGATTTTCATAATATTGGAGGTATGAATCTAATTCCAGTGCCATCCCAAATATGATGAAAACGACACTCATTCAGGTACATAGCTCAAGGCAAATGCAGAGAAGAATTTGGTTCTTCTGGAAATAAAAGCGATCTAATAGCACTTTTAAAAACAATCAGGGAACGATAACTTCAGTTTTTGGGACACCTGAATAGATATAAAGGTCTTGGACATCTTGCTCCCACTGGCAAAATTGAAGGCAAACGAGACCTAGAGCAACCTACTTAGGGAACCTAATCAAATGGGTAAAGGGGAAAGATCAGGGAAACGTTGCTTTTTTAGGAGCATTCGAGCCAAGTGATGAACCGAGAACCATGATCGCCGATGTCTATCGCAGATCTGGCACTGGATGAATGAATAGGGCTTGGAATGATTTTGATGAAAATGAGAGTTTCAGAAGATTAGATTTATGAATGTCATTTCGATTTCAGTTAGGAGAAAGTTATTTTAAATGACAAATGGGTGCTAAACCTTTTGTTGTCTATTGCTTGACGGAGTTTTGTTCAGTACATTGGTGAGTCAATTCCGATGAAATGTTTAGATATGGTTATAATTTTTTTTTTCGAAAGTACACAGCTCTGGTGCTTTCTTAGCTCGATTCTCTTGTAGTAAGAATTTTATCTAGTATCTCTGCCTTTCTGCTTGGACATTGTATACCTATCAGCCCAGTCTGACACTGAGAGGCAGGATCGAAACCTGCATAATATATTATTTAAATTGTTTTGATTGGGACGTACAAACTCGCATATACCCCCCCCCCCCCGCCCTACTTCCACAGCAGGAGACTGCTGTCAGAATGAAGCGCATACATTCTTCTCGAAATACGAATCGAAAAAAGAACAGTATAAAGCAAATGTAAATGACTGAATGATACTATACCAAACCGAAAACAATCCTCAAATAAAAGCAAAACTTCGAAGACACTTTTCAACAAGTATAATAAGCATCCTTGCAATTCACGGAAGCAAAACTAAAAACACAGCAAAGCATTGAAAACCCCTTCTCCAATGGGTAAATAAAAACGTAAAATTCTAGACGAAGAAAGATACTCACTTGTGTACGCTAATACGTAGGAAAACATTTCTGAAGCTGCAAGAACTGAATCATTTTAGGAATAAAGAAACGCAGTTGTATTGAGAAGCGTTTCACCCGACATAATAAGCACGCTACTAGGAATTGCAATATGTAAGACACGTCGGTAAAACACCCCCCCCCCCTTTTCCGCACAAACACACACACACACACACACACACACACACACACACACACACACACACACACACACACACACATATATATATACACACAAACAAACACACGAACACACACACACACAAACACACACACACACATGCACTGCATACTATTTTTATTATGTCTTCGAGAATCACAAAGATTGTAGGGTACCGTTTTCTGTTAGTCGGTGATATGGCTGCCACCCCATTGGGATCCCCACAATGATTCCGGATTATGTGCACTTGTTCGAGCAATTTGAAATGGTGGCTATGCTTTTCTTTTAACGACACAATTCTCATTTCTGCTTCTCAGGTCTGGCTGAGACCTCGCAGTGGGTGACCAGGACTCGGTCCCAGAGACTTGCTGGCCACGGCGGGACTGACAGAGAGGAGCGCGCTGCTTTCTATGAAGTAGGTGGCCGAATAGGAATAGCCAATTTGAAGTAAATAATATCCCCCCCCCCCCCCAAAAAAAAAAACCCAACAAAAAACGACAAAAATAGAACAAAACACAAAATACAAACAAACAACCCAAAAAACCCAAAAACAAAAAAATAAAAAAAGAATTTTAAAAATCTCCTTTTTTCTCTAAGTCGTCTCTACTAACTCAGTAATGTAACGTAACTGATAGTTAATATTTCTTTTTATGTGTCTTGAATTTTTTTTACCGCAGAAATAATCACCTTTTTATAAAGACAACGACGCTTTAGACAATTAATTAAGGCCAAGGAAAAAAACCAATATAGAAAAATGATCAAGTCCGGTTTACAACACTGACTGGCCTCTCTCTCAGCAGCAACGTTAGGCAATAAGGCGAGATAATATAACTGAAATATTTCAATACTTCTTCAGGTGATGGGTTGGGGGTGAGGGTGGGGTGAGTGAATTCGAGGGGAGTGGGAGGAGTTAAATATGCCAAAGATAAAGCTGTGCGTTTGCTAAGCATGCCGTGTAACTTTTTTCCCTGCCCTTCCTTATCTCCACACTAAGTTGCCTCTTTGTGTCAAACCATATGGCGTAAATATGAATTGAAAAAAATCAGCTCAAATTAAGCGTCTTCGGTCAAATCAGAATGGAAATCGAAAAACGTATGATTTAAAATTTTTTTTTTCTGTTTGTGATTGATAGTAGTCCATACTTTTATGATTGGAATAATTACCTTCAAGGAAAACGGGGTTAGATGGGAAGGGCGAAACGTACACAACTAAACATTCTTCATTGTTAAAATGAAGCGTATGACTCCTTACAAGATAGATAACTTTACCTTGAATTTACTTAGTACTGAACAAGCAGAAAATTCAGGAATCATTTACTCTAAATTGGTATTGGGTCAGAAGAAAATATCCTGGTTTGACCAAACCCACCAGTTTACCTCATCCTGATCTGCGGTCATCTAAAACAATACAAATAGTAGAACGATGCGAGGTGGGACCATCGCCAGTCCCGATTCTGAACCCCCGAGCAATCAAGCTGGGATCGACCTGGAAGAAATCAGCATATTCATTAAAAATTGAAGATCTAGTCAGGTTCGCTGATGTGGGACTCTTTCTACTACGTAATTGAACGTCTGACAATGGGACACCCCCCCCCTTTCCGAATTTCAGTCCCATTAATTTCATTTAGTTTTAATTAATAACATGAGCTATGTAGTTCTAATGAATGCTTCTTGGTCAACAGCAGCAGTTTGGTTTGATGGAGAATGTACAGCCGTCACAGCGCCAGGCCTCCAGGTACAGTCGTCGCACCACAGGGTCATCAAGCACTTCCCACGGTGTTACAGCATTTCCAGATGCAGACAGTGAGTGGCGACCGTCTGTGACTGTGACAGACGAGTTTCCCCCAATCACAAGACTCAGCGAAGACAAGAGCAACCAGGAGTCGAACGAGGGCTGGGTGAGAGTGGAAAGTCGGAGGCAAACTCAGAAGGGAGTAGTCTCTAGGCAGGTGCTGGCTTCCAATTCAGGACAAAATCTCTCCCCAGGTGCTGCAGCTGTCGTGAGGCCAACTCCATCTGAAGCTGGCAAGTTGGGACCCTTGCGGTGGGCCGATGTAGCTAAAATCGGCTGTCCGAGAGATAACGGGGCGAGGAATTTTACAGTGCTTCTAGGCGAAAATAGACCTTGCGGCAACGATTCCACAAAGGTGTCCGCGCTGTGTAAGAATCACGACACCCAATCTGGGCAAATATCGGAGACGTCAGAGAGGAGTAAGTTAGAGAGTGTTAGTAATGAGATTGGGGGATGGTTTCATGTAGCAAAATGCACACCTTCCAAAGAGAACTCTGTCATCAAACATGATTTAGAAGAATCGGGTGAAGTGGATGATTCTGAGACTGACAGTGAGGACAGTGCAGCTTCGTCGTCCTCTTCTGAATGCATAGACGGCCTTGATGCCAACGTTGTCGCTGGCGAGATAACAAAATCTGTGTGTAATACTTTCGCAGAGCCCACCACTGTCTCCTCGGAGTGTAAAAGCCAACACATAGTTTGTCCTGAAGAAATAACAACGGACACTTGCACGGACTTTGCGTTCATTAACAGCAGTAGAGCGAATCTTAAATCCAGAGGTCACAGAACAAATAAAGGAAGCCAGGGGAATGTCAGCACGAAGAATGTAGAATCACCTCGACCAAGTGGCTCATCAGACTGCGCTGAGAAAGTGACAAAAAGCACAAAAGGTGACAATGTGAAAGGGCCTCGGGCGAGGTCCGTGGACAGGTGTAACGGACGGAATGAAATGTTGAAGGCTCCATGGATAGTGACCAGCAACTCTCGCAGCATAGAAAGCAGTGCCCTCTGTGACGTCACTGGAGCGAGAGATGACGGAGATCTGACGTTGTACAAGAGGGAATTGTCATCAGACCATCCTTCAAGCTCCTTTTCGGGCTTTACGCACACTGTGCAAACAAAAAGGCACCAGGAAGGTATACAGTCATCAACGCCTTTGGAAATATCTAGAAATTCGTCTGACACAAAGTCAGTTATTAGGGAGTCGTGCCAGGCATTTGACTCTTGCTCAGATTCTCCGAGCATGGCGACGGCGAAGGAAGAGACTGCCCAGGAGACACCTTGGTCTCGGAACATTTGGGATTTTCATTCATCCGAGTCTATTCAAGCATCGCCTGGGCCCAGTGAGAACTGGCATTGGAACACCATGCTTGCTTCTGACCAGTCTTCTGCCGCAGACACAATGACCTCGCAGAATGCCTGTGTCAGTTCATTGGCTTTTATGCCGAGCTTATCTGGCATGACGAATCTCCTGGACCTAAATCCGATCCTGACGTCTGTGGCCGAACCATCCTTCTCCCAGTCCCCTAATCCTCTGGTCAGAGCTACAGTGGCCGGTACTTCTATCAGTGAAGTACCTAAATTGGCCGACTCTTCTAAAGCCCGTCCATCCGCTCCGCCTGGGTTCGGACACGATTCTATTATCTATTCAACCGGTCGTATGTGGGGAGGCAATCCATTCGTCTCTTTCAAAAGTGACGCTTCAGAAACGTCTAGTCTGCCAACATCGAATCTTCCAACGACCACTTTGCCAACGTCTTGCTATTTTGTTACTTCCTCTGAAGCAGACTACCCACTTGCTTCAATGTCGAAACCATCTCTGTCCTTCAAGTCAATGCTGCCGGAGAAAACAGTACTTACCCAAGGATTGCTCCCTTCAAGACAAACTAACTCTCTCTTCAGCACGGTAAAGACATCTACTCCTGCAGTAGGAATTGTTGGACCGTTGGCTTTCTCCAACTCCTGCTCCGTCCAGACACAATGCGACCAGTCCACAACTTATTTTTCAACAGCACCGACGTCACAGGCAGTCTTTGGGGGTAGCGAAGGACTAACAAGTAAGAAAATCGACAGAGACCATGGTCTATAGCGAGCTTTGGGGCTATCTTTTGTTAGGTCCATTTTTCCAGCTTTAGTGTAAATCACTTTAAAACCAATGAGTCCAAGTCGCGAAAATGGGATTTAGTACAAAATAAAACGGAACTTATTGGGATCACGGGCATTTACTGTAATGATTTTGGTCACAAATTGAATATTTTTCATCATCCTTATCGCGTGATGAAAACTCCCATACGCGGGAAATGGAACTTAGTACAAGATAATACTCAGCTCTTAGCAAGTAAACTATCAGTGACTCTAATTTATGCTCCACGTGAATGAATTCAAAGTGAACATTAGTACTGTGTAGCTTTGCCTCACAGGTTACTGGGCTGGAGGACAAGAGACTATCGGGACTGCTCTTAGGTGCACACATAGTTATGGGAATGCTTTAAGAAGTTTGAAGAAAACATTCTTTTCAGTCACCGTTTTACAATCTTCAAAGTCAGATACATGTAGAATTTCTGCAAAGCGAAAAACTATGTGTAAAGGTGTGAAAGTCCAGTAAAACCATGTTAAATGGTCTGGCTATTTTCTACTGACGGAAAAACAAACAAATAAAAGATCCAAATTAAAAGACGTCACGGAATAAGACATTCAGTATCAAAGAGTCGTGCAACATTGATGTAAACAAGAAATAAAAATAAAAAATCAAACAAAAAAGAACAAAACAAATCCTACAATCACACGCGATAGAAGCAACGGAAACTATAGCAACAAGATCAGCATCAATATCACCGATGACAGAAACACAAGAGATACGGAAAACCACCATTATCACGAGCCTCTCCACAACTACACTGATATCCCTAAATCATCACCGCCACCACCACAATCAAAACAAGCAGAACAGTAGGCCTACTAGGACAAGTACCACCAACTCCATTACCACTAAAACCACCACTGCTACCATCGCCACCATCACTTCCAGCGTCAACATTTTGATCACCACCACCACTACCACAATCATTACCACTACCAC
>NW_004797565.1:641222-646250 GCF_000002075.1 Aplysia californica | reverse complement strand
CTCTATTATCACCACCACCATTATCACCCCCTCCACCACCATCACCACCAAAAACCACAAACCACCAACACCATCACCACTACCATCACCACCACCACCATCACTGCCATTACAACCACCATCACCACCACCACCCCCACCACCACCACTATGAACGCAACCACCATCACCATGACTTATACTTCCACAACCATCAGCAACAGTACTGCACCAGAGGCTATATTTTTACTTAACAAACCTCGCCCATCAGATAAGGTGACCAGCAACACCTTCAGCTGGGCTGACAAAGCAAGGCTGAACGCTCCAATGACCTTCACCCCTGCTACAGCGATCTCAGGGCTGTGTGATGTTTCTGCGTTTCTCCCTGGCAGTATACAGCAACGACACCAAGACCAACAACAGCAGCAACAACAACAGCTGAAGCAAACTCAATTTCTGCAACCGCAACAGCAGCTGCATATTCGGCAACAGCAACAACATCATCAACAGCAGCAGCAGATAAATCGAGACATCTGTCTAAATCCCTTTGTGGGCAATATTGACAGCGTGTTTAATAGAACTCTTCCTACTTTCCAACAACGTAGACATTTATCAATAATTCAGCAGCCCCTAAACCAGTTAGAACCTCAGCAGCAGCTACCGGTGCCCTTGTGGTTGCAACAGCAGCAACAGCAGCAACATCAGCAACAGCAGCAGAAACAGCAGCAACAGCAGCAACAGCAGCAACAAAAGCAGAAACAGCAAATGGGAGAGGTTCTGTCCCATCGGCAGCCCAAACCACGTTCCGCAATTGGCCAAAAGCCGACGTCCAATCTCTCGGAGCATGATAGCAGCCAACCCCTAAACCCTCCCAGTCCCCCGGTGTTGTTTCCGTCGGACCTGAGAGATGATGACGCGAGTGACCCTGGTCTTGCAGAGAGCAGGAGCAGCAACTTCCCCGCTTTCCATGATGTCAGTTCCGGGGACATTGTTGCCGATCTCATCTCAGATTCGCTGTTCATGGAGAAGGTTGCGATAAATCAAGTAAGCCACCCCCCCCCCCCACTTCAAAATGTTGACGGATAAACATATTCATAATATAGAGTTAAGAGTACGGACTAAAATACTGTTGCTAAAAAATGAATTTTTATAGAGCTTTTCAATCCAAATACTGTCAATTCTATGCTAAAAAAGTGACAAGGAAGGGGAAGATAGGTTTTAAAATTTTTTAAAGACTTTCCTCAGTATGGCTTTTATCGATATCATAAAGCGTGAGTTCTAAGACTCATATCCTGAGTATGTGAATGAACTTTGGAAGGAAGATACGCGATGTAATTTTGTTCACTTTTTCCCTCAATCTATTTCCTTTGCAACTCAGCTCAAAATATCGAAAAGTCTTGAATTGAAACAAATAACAAACTTATTTACTTTCCTTTTTCCTGGGAGTCAAGGTGGAGGTGGGGATTCGAAACGTTTCCCTTCTCTATCTCAAAACCAATTGAAAATGGATTCAGATTTGTAGCCGGCGCTTGACAAACTTAGTCTATTAAAAGGCTGACTAGAACTATTTTTATCAAAAAGCATAATTATTTTCTCTTTCAGATTCGTCTGCAGTTTCTGAACTCCCGCCTGAGGGATGCTGCCCGAGAATGTTCCATGAACTCACTGCGAGACTCGGCGTTTTCCTCCAACCTCGACTACTACGCCTCACTCTACAAGCTCCGGATCAAAGACATGATCAGTCCTGAGCGCTGTGGCGAACAAACGCAACTTGGAGCGACGGGTTCGGGAACTATCTTTTGGTTTTCTTTGTTTTTAAAATATTTTATCTATTTATTTATTTATTTATTTATATATTTATTTGTTTTGCTTATTTATTTGTTTGTTCTTTTGTTTATTTATCTATTTATGTATTTATTTATTTGTAAAAATATTTATATGTTAGTTTATTTATTCGTTTGGGGAGAGGGTTCAATTGGTGTTTTTTTGGAAGGGGGGGGGGGTTGGTTGACCCACAAATAAGACAGAGAGTAGAGAAATTATATGTATAGAAACACTAGACACATTGTCATGACAAGCAAGGCCCCTTTCTATTCAAAAGTCTTATTTTAAGCAACTGCATGGTAAGGCGATCTGTAATAATAGCAAAGAGTGATGAAAGAGATACCGCATTCAAGTTGAATTGAGACTTTCTCATGGAAACTGTCTGTCTGTCTGTCTGTCTGTCTGTCTGTCTGTCTGTCTGTCTGTCTGTCTGTCTGTCTGTCTGTCTGTCTGTCTGTCTGTACAAGAGTTGATACTAATGAGGTTTAACATGACAAAAAGCTATGTCACCACAAAAGTCTGCCTTCCATAAGTGAACTCCCATAATCCATTTCAGACAATGCTGCTCCTCCCGGATTCGTTCAAGGAAATCTTTCTCGTCCTGACTTTGACCTGTCATCGAGCCTGTTCCAGTGGCCATCCGATGATACAGAGATCAGGCCGAGCTCTCCGGACAGAGATGTTCCTCGCTATAGCAGGTTTGCACGTACACACGAACGTTGACGGGTAGTCACAGACTCCAAGGCGCTGTTCACTTTTTGTTAAAGATTGAGGTATTGTTTAAGTGCGTATATCTCGCGAGCTGAATATTTTTCAGTTTTGATATTTTAGGGGACGATATATCTTAACTGTCAAGATGTTAAAATGTTTGGGGGGGGGGGGGTTCTTTCAGCCCCAAATCATTATGGTCAATGTCCTTGTCTAGCAGAATATTAGATTCCTTTTGTACTAATTACTGTTTAGACAATTGGAATTCAATGCTTTCAATGTGCTTTGTGTCAAAACTGGGAACATGGAAATGACAAGAGATAACATTAAGGTTTAGTGCCCCTGTAATGCGACGGGTAATAGACACGAACAGCTTATAATATCCCAATCAGAAGCAATTTAAGCTAATTTACCGTCTCAACTTACAGGAATGAAGGACAGTGTAAAGCTCGGTTACATCCTCAAACACTTTAATTCACATATTAATATTTGATTGTAGGGCATAAACAACGTATCTAACAGGAAATCAATTTTGTCTACTTTGTGCTCTACAATGAATCAACGACTCCTTTATCACTATGTATGACTCTCCTCTCTCCAGTAATAGATGTGATATTTTATAAGAAGAGCCTAAAATTTACCGTTTGTCTGTTATTGTAACCCAAGAATCACACTTTCCTGCAATGTATATCATGTCTGTCTGTGATTTGCCCAGGCGTTGGCGTGACGCAATGAGCAGGATCCTGAGCAGTTTGTGGACAACACGGATACAGCACGGAAGTATAATCCTGCCTGCATCACCCGTGGACTTCCGCATTAGCCAGGGGTGAGCTGCCTCTCTAGATGCACCAAGTTATGCATTTACCTTATCATCATCATGAAGTTCCTGTTCTTCAGCAGACATCGGCAGTTATAGTTTGCCACTCCTTTCTCTGCTCAGATGCTCTCAGAATCTTATATTATCATTCTATCGGTCTTTCACAGTCATTTATTTATTTAAGTTCTCTTAGTACGTTGTTCTTGGTCAATCCATGCCTTGTTATCCTTCTATTTTTTCATCGAGAGCAAGATGTTCAGAACCTTTTGTCGATTTAATTGCCACAGGCACTGCACTTATCGCTTTTCGTTTGCGTCTGCATCATTAATTTAAATTCTTAAAAGTATGACATATTAATTATAAAGTAAACTTCTGTCATCCTCTATTTACTCAATGCCTTGTTCTTTAGCAAACTGAGTTGTTGTTGCAGTACAATGGGGTTGAAGCTATTTCAAACTGAAACAAGAAACAGTGAGCTGTGATCGTCGTAATGGGCGGAGACGTGGAAAAATGGGAGGGCAGGGTTATAGTTATATTTTACTTTTACCATACTTTTTGTTCAGAGAGTTTCCTCTGGTTCTGGGGCTGACCACTGAAGGTGCAGAGGTGGCTGTCTTAATACTGGACAAGTCACGTGCTTATATCGACCCGTGCCTGTTGGACATCATGTGTGACCCTGAGCTTGATCACCACTTCATTCTTAAGTGCAAGGTTTGTACTATTCGTTATCACTTGTTGTTTACGGCGTGTCAGAGAAGTGTTACACTTCGCTACCCTAGAATTACAAAGTTCTATCTGCTCAGTACCTAGATTTGAGAAATTTGACGTAAAAAAAACAACAGAGTTTCACAACATGCTTTTAAGCTTTTTTGAATGCTGTTCTTTCAATATCTTAATAACGACCCCAAACAATTTTATAATTTTGACAGAGTGGATAGATCGTTTGGTTTCTTACCTCATGGCCTTACTAACTCCGGACAAAAAGTCAGATATTCCCAAAAAGTCTTTTACTGTCTCGCTAAACATCTGAAACTACACGATAGATTATTCGTTATTAATGTACGAAGGAAAAGTAATTTTGACAACTGTAAGCATATTACTTTTTACACGCTCCATATCACATCTCATTCAATGAGAGTGCCTTCATAAGAAAGCAAAGTGAAATGGCAAAGTCTGGATAAAATCCAAAGGGGTGGGTGAAGGTTTATTAAATTCTCTTTCTATATATAGCGTTCTTGATGCCCAGATGCTGATCAAATCCAACTGTTATTAACACAAAAAATACTACCTAACTCTCTGTTGTTCGATGTAGGCGATTTGCTTTACTGGAGATTTTGCCAAACTCATAATAATTGAAATTTGACCACACCCTCACCTGTTGTATCTTATAATTTGGAAGGCAAATGTCCACTAATAATTAAGCCGGAATTTGCTTGACCTACTGCGTACATCTCGGGTCTCAACTTTCTGTGGGACAAAATTGATATAAGAATGACATCCTACTCAAAAGACACAATACATGTCTTTTAAGAATGGGGGGTTAGCATGGGGGCTCAAGTTGACTTTTACCAATATTTATAACCCACTCCACTTGGTTCGCCTCTTTCTCTCTCTCTCTCTCTCTCTCTCTCTCTCTCTCTCTCTCTCTGTCTGTTTGTCTGTCTGTCTGTCTGTCTGTCTGTCTGTCTGTCTGTCTGTCT
>NW_004797565.1:633901-637069 GCF_000002075.1 Aplysia californica | reverse complement strand
ATTGTCACACACACACACACACACACACACACACACGCACACAAACACACACATACGCAAACGCGCACAAACATCCAGAACACACATAATATAATGTACATTAATAAACACGCGCGCAGGCAGTTGCTCACAACCACACCCCTGCTAATTAAAAACCCTGCCTCCAATATACCCACCTTTTACCTCTTTTCCCCTCTTTCTTGCCTGCTTTGTTGTTGTTGGTTTTTTGTTTTAGGGTAATATTTTTTGGTCAAATGTAATATTTGTGAGGCGTGCTGACAAAATGAGTTACTTCTCACAATCCACAAATGGAGATATTGACCAAAAATCGACACTTGAGTCAAATTTGTAGGTTTGTTATTGATGCAATATTCATAAAGTAGTACATGCCTTTTGCTATTTCATACTTACAAATTATAAAAAACTGCACCTCTAAGCATGATGTATCTATTTCCATAGAACCCTAATCCGAGAAGTAACTCATTAGTCAGCACACTCCACATTTGTGTATAGACTTTTCCTGTTATCTTCAAGTATTTTGAATCTTTTCCATCTGTTCAATCTTAGTATCATGATGGTGGGCAGAGTATATTAATTACTTTCCGAATCATATGTACTGAGTGTAGCAACGTGTTGAGCTTCAATAACCGCTTTTCAAGATCAACAACAACGACTTTAAGAAACAACAACAACAACTTAACAACGACTTCAACAATAACAACAATGACAGCAGCAACGACGACAGCGATAACAACTCCAACAGCAACAACAACAACAACCAAAAAATAAACAACAAAACAAACCAAACAACATTAACAGAAAGGAAAGCAGATAATAACGAACAACACTCTACAGGTAGCTGGCATGCTGGTTTATTTCATCCTCACTGGTGGGCGGCATCCGTTTGGGGCCAACCCATTGGAGGCCGAGGTCAACATTGTCCGGTCCAGCAGCCAACTTGACCACATCAGCGAGGAAGCTAACGATCTAGTGGCCAGCATGCTTCAGGCAGACCCAGCCTCCAGGCCTAGAGTGGAACAATGCATTGAGTGAGCATAAATTGAAAAGATAAAAAGAAACTGTCTATAAACTGCCCGGCTGTGTATAATGAAAAAAAAAAAGAAGAAGTTTCGTTTGATCATTCTCTGGGGGTGTATGTGTGAAAAAAAGGGGATGGGGCATTTGTCTTTGACAGGTTTATTTTGAAAGACGTCTGTCTTGTTTATTTTTGCACTTTAATGAAAAAAACAAAAAACCGACAAACAAACAAACAAAATCTCCTAAAAAACAAAAAAACAAAACAACATATTATTATCGTCATGCTCTAGACCCTAAACGACGCACGTAGAGCAAAAACAATTGCTGGGATTTATTTGTTTATTAGGAGGGGGTGGGGTTGGATTTACCCTTCATAAAGTCGTCTCTGACAATAGTTGTCGGAGAGTGCACACGGTAGTTACTGTTCCTGTAACGTATACGTTATAATTTATCATAACGAGAAGAACACAGGAAAAACCGGCAGTGCCACAACATGGAAACAATGAGAAAATCAATTTTCAAAGCTTATGAATTCGTGGCTGATTAACTGATTGACTGACTGACTGGTTGATTGACCAATTGGCTAATTGATTGATTAATTGATTGATTGATTGATTGATTGATTGCCAAATAGGAGCCCCAAAACTCGTGGAATTTATTTCAGGCACCCGTTTTTCTGGTCAGGAGAAAAGAAATTCCGACTTATTTTGATCGTTGGATCCGATGTGCTCACGGAAATGAAGACAGGGTGGGCTACATGACGTCAATGTTCTTGCCTTTTTTATTGTTTGGTTTTGTTTTCTTTTCCCCCAGATATTTTGTTATGGTTCGAATGTTGATTCTGCCAATGTGGTTCATGTGATATTTTTTTCTCTTTTTTTTTGCAAGCACTTTGAAGTTACACACACTTTATCAATAATTAATTTACTCTTCATTTCCAGAAAACATCTTGATCCTCATCACGCATTATAGCTTTAACTTGTACAAACCTTTCATGTGTTTTATATGTGGAGGAAGAGAGAGACACCGACACAAAGAGAGGGTGTGATAGATAGATAGATAGATAGATAGATAGATAGATAGATAGATAGATAGATAGATAGATAGATAGATAGATAGATAGATAGATAGATAGATAGATAGATAGATAGATAGAGTGAGAGAGAAAGAGAGAGACTGGGAAAGAGAGAGAAAGAGATAGATAGATAGATAGAGAGAGAGAGAGAGAGAGAGAGAGAGAGAGAGAGAGACCGAGAGAGAGAGAAGAGAGAAAGAGAGAGAGAAAAGAGAGCGAGAGAGAGAGAGAGGGGGGGGGGTGAGAGGGAGAAGAGAGAGACTGAGAGACAGAGAGAGAGCAAAAGAGTTTACTTTTCCCAAGAAAGTTATTTTCTTTATTCTGCATCGTTTCCAGAGTGGCTCTTACTGGGACTGGCGCGCCTACAATGATGGAAATACTGACTCTCGTGGACATATCTGACGTCAGTCCAAACTGGGTACATTTTTTGACTCTATTTATTTGCTACCCCAGGATTACGAAGTTCTGTCGGCTGAGAAAATAATTTATTTGGAGAAATGTAGCGTAATTTTCTTTTGTTTCACAACATATCAAGCTTTACTGCATGCAACTCTTTGATCATTTTGATGACCACTCCGGACAATCTTACGATTTTGACAAAGCAGATAGAACATTTCGTTTCTTACCTCATGGTTTAAGTAACTCAAAAAGGCCGAAAGTGTCGGATAGATCTTTGTAATTCTGAGGTAGCAAATTTTGGATTGTACTCCTTATGCATTCACGCCTTTTATGAAGGAAATAAGAAACTTATTTTTTGATGAATTTGTTTTTTACTCCCCTATCGACACATTTTAGATTGTTTCGGAGGCGGTCTTCGACCCAAACCTGGCTAAGGGAGATATGACGTCCCAGAAGAAAGACCAAGATTCTCGATAGAAATTTCTTCCCACCGGGCTCGGAAATCGTACCAGGGTCTCTTGAGTGCGACAGTGAAGCGCCTAACCTCTACATCACAGAAACTAATCTCTCTCTCTCTCTCTCTCTCTCTCTCTCTCTCTTTGCCTCTCTCTCTCTGCCTCTCTGCCTCTCTCTCTCTCTCTCTCTCTCTCTCTCTC
>NW_004797565.1:629017-631517 GCF_000002075.1 Aplysia californica | reverse complement strand
TCTCTCTCTCTCTCCGTCTCTCTCTCTACCACATTCACAAACACACTCACTCACTCACACACACACACACACACACACACACACACACACACACACACATACACACACATACACACACACACACTCACACACATACACATACACAGAATATACGCGCACAATAATACACAAATAAGCACGTATTTGCACATGCGGATGATGGATGAAAGTATGTTCTTTTGAGCTCCTAAGTAACTTAAAAAATAACAACTACATTTTACGCACACACCGCCTCCGAAACTCTCTTCTGAACCAATAAACCATCCCGCTCCTTCCACAACTTTTACATCCTATCTTCTACATACCATCCCTCCACAAAATGAGTTTTTATGGCTTAGTACAATCATAAACAGGATTGTGGACATAAATATTATAGGCCTATCATGATTTTTAAAAGGAGAACTGCCCCTTCTGAACACGTTTACATGAAAGTGAAAAAAGCAAATGCAGCCATAGTCATCAAAACAACATGTTACCGAAAGTGGGCATAGGTGGGTGGGTGAAAGTGGAGGTGCAGGTGCAGATAGGTCTTCCTTTCCACCATAAGCGAGACCAATGTCTAAAACAGTGTGATGTGCACCGTTTTCCAGCTCGAAAAATATATAATAAATTTAAGTCAAACGATTTTTTGGGGTTTTTGTTGTTGTTTTGTTCTTACAGCATTACTTGGGTGGATCTGTGGTTAGTTAATAGTTAAGCTTCGCTATAAAAAGAACCAAGATCTGGAATAGGGATCGTTGGTCATGGTTCTCCATTCATTTCTCTGCACAGATACTCTTTAGCTACTCGCTTTTATCAGTTAAAGGACTAATTATTCATTGCGGTGTACTCATGAGCAGACTGATGTGATTTTGAGTACCTTCCTTGATCGACATACATGTATTCCCTTGAATTGTCTATTTCATCCACGAAGGAACATACATCATTTCTGATCCCTAGTCTAGAATTGAATCCGTTCATATTATTATTGCATTTTTCTACACTTGTTTCATTTCGATACCGTCTCAGAGAAACCATGATTAATAATATCCTGCTAAGATGTTTCGGAATATGTGGAGCAACGTAATCTAGTGATATCTCAATCGGTCTGTCGAAGCAGCACGCCTCCTAAAAGATCTAAACAGTTAAAGGGGAGGACAGATTGTGAACTAACATGACAGCTATATTAATTGTACCATTGTTCGTGGTAATTTCATTGAGCAGGTCGTACACATTTTGCAACCTCAGAATTACATAGATCTATCTGAAATGTTTTGTCGTTTTAATTATTAAGACCATGAGGTTAGAAACCAATAAATGCTCTATCTGTTCTATCAAGATCGTTAGATTATTTGGCGTCGTTATCAAGTTATTCAAAGAATTTCGTTTGATAAAAAAGCTTGACATGTTGTGAAAGTCAAAATTTTTCACGTCAAATTTCTCAAACTAGGTACTGATCAGACAGAACTTTGTAATTCAAAGGTAGCGATTTACAATCAGTTCTCACATATTTGATACTTATAGAATAGTATAGAGAAAGGAAGACTTGGTTGCGAAAGCTACTAACAGGAGGAGCAATTCGCCTTTAACCCACTATGGGTTGGCCTCGGATGGTCTTGGGTCAAGGCATCCTAGCCCAAGTCAGTGGCAGGTGATTGATAATCATAGCCGTGCAGGTGTTTGATGAAGGACGACCAGAGGAGAAAGAAATCATGTACCGAGGTACTGATTTTCAGGATAGGGAAAGGCGAGTATTATTATATATTATCTGCGGGGAAGACGTAAATATCTACGTATTATCAATGTGTGTGTGTGTGTGTGTGTGTGTGTGTGTGTGTGTGTGTGTGTGTGTGTGTGTGTGTGTGTGTACCTGTGTGTGCGTTTGCAAGTGTGCCTGTGTGTACGAGGTATATGCATGTGAGTATTTGTGTGTGCTGTGCGCATGAGGGAATAAGTACGGAAGGTGTGCGTGCGTGTTTTATATTATTGTATATGTAGTGTGTTTTTGCCTTTTGTGTTTTGGGTAAACACATTATAAATCAATTTATATAGGCTTGCAGTGAGAGTGGGAAAGAGAGTGATAGAGGCAGAGAGAGAGAGAGAGAGAGAGAGAGAGAGAGAGAGAGAGAGAGAGAGAGAGAGAGAGAGAGAGAGAGAGGGGGGGGAGAAAAAAAGAAGTAGGCCAATTGGTAGATAGATTTAGAGGCAGCGAAAATAAGATAGATAGATAGATAGGTAGATAGATAGATAGATAGATAGATAGATAGATAGATAGATAGATAGATAGATATATAGATAGACAGATAAATAGATAGATAGATAGATAGACAACGACGGGTAGAGAGAGATAAAAAAAGAGGGAGTGAGAATGAGAAAGAGAGCGAGCGAGCGAGGGAGCGAGTGAAAGAGAAAGAGAGAGCAGAGAAAGAAAGAAAGAAAGAAAAAGATGGAGAGAGAGACAGACAGGCAGCAGACAGATATA
>NW_004797565.1:608139-628917 GCF_000002075.1 Aplysia californica | reverse complement strand
CGGAGTAATAATATTATATTTCTATACATCTCTTTACGCTTTCTCTCCCTCTCCTTCTTTCCTCCTCGCTCTGTCTATTTATCCTTCTACATGACTGTGAAGTTATATTTTACAAGCAATGAGCAAGAGGGGCTATAACCCACCACGCCTTTAAAACCTCTAAAAGCCCCAGGTGTCATAGTGTCATTCTCACGAGGCAGGTGCAGGGACCCAGGCGTCAAGCATTGCATATCTGTCATGAAAATTAGAAAAAGATTAATACTTATATGTTTGGGATTTCATTGAACACGTAGAGATGATGTTGTGACATGACTATTTGCGGGGTCGGCTGAGTTGAAGTGTCTATTAGAGCGAGGGAGGGTCTCCATCATCGGAGGGTTTTCTCCGCTGATTTTCAAATTCTTGATGTTGAAGGGAAAGGGTTCTGTCGTCAGCTGATGGATGGGTGACTGAGCTACCAATCAGTCAGTCGGTGGGTCAAACCTGTGACCTGGCGGTCGCGTGGTGCAGGGAAGCGTATGAATTGAGAAAGAGGTGAGTGGGGTGTATGTATTCGTAAAGGTGACTTGATTAGTGGTGTGATAATTGTAAACGTTTAACGTTCCCATGGACACGATTTAGTTCATCAAAGAGGCGGGCATCATCGACCCTGCCTGTCGGGGCCAACCGTGGCAAAATGAGATACAATATTCTTTCTGACAGAACAGGGATAGTGGATTTTTTAAAAGAAATATCCCACGAAGGAATTGGACTCGGGTGTTCTGCGTCTAAGTAGGCCGGTGTTTAGAAAGAGAAACGGACACTAAAAAAAGAAGAAAAAGACGAGGTATGGGCTAGTAATGGTACCGAGATGAAGCCTGGTGATGAAAAGGTTTAAAGACTATTTCACCTGTGTAAAGTTATTCCACAATAAATAGAAACAAGCAATGTCATTCTTAATGTATTTCACTCGCTGAGACCGAGAGTATTTAGATAATTAATCAGCGCCCTCGAGACACCCGCAGAGAGGGGACGAGAAATGGAGAGAGAGAAGGCGAGAAAGAAAGAGAAAGCGAGCGAGCGAGAGAGAGAGAGAGGGAGAGAGAGAGAGAGAGAGATAGAGAGAGAGAGAGATAGAGAGAGATGGAGAGAGAGAGAGAAAGAAAGCGAGGGTGAGAGAGTAACAGAGAGAGAGAGAGTGACAGAGAAAGAGAGAGGAGAGAGAGAGAGAGAGAGAGAGAGAGAGAGAGAGAGAGAGAGAGAGAGAGAGAGAGAGAGAGAGAGAGAAGGTGATCGAAGGAGGAAACTAATATCTCACGCCCCTCCCTCTTCACTTAAAAGAGTACAACAACAAAAAAGAAGACATTCCCCCCCCCCCTCCATAAGAACGTGCGTTACCTCCCCCCTTCCCGCCGTTGTCAGGGAGTCGCCAATGACGCCTGGATGCTCAAGTCGTCACCGGGAGCCATGATCGCTTGTTCGCTCGTAAAGTTTTCCCATCACACCTTGTTTTCCTGCTGTGCGTGTCGACCCTCCCACTGCGTCTTTTGACTTGTGGCTCTCCCTCGTCTTGACTCTGGAGGAACTGCATGTATTTAGCCAGTGATTTAGGTATCGCAATCACTACACGAACATTGGTTTTTAATGTAATCTTTCCGAGACGAACGCATCAATAACTATTCTGCTTTTGATTGGACTCTATGAAGATGCTGTGATGTGCTGAGCTCCACGAGTTTAAATGAGAAGTTTAAGTTGATAAAGAGAAAACTTTTATAAATATCTGGAGATTTCAGATTAGCTTTCCTGAACAGATATAAATTCGGTAGACGACATTAGTGCGCGTTCAGCGGAAAAGTGAAGTATACAAAGGCAAAATGGAAACTGTGGCTGGATATTTTGTACCCTGTGGAATGACCTTGCTGAAATCTACAAGTGTTTATTAAGAGCAATAAGCCGTAAAGATGGATTTATCAAATAGGAGCAGCAAGTGATCGACATCGGACATTTTTGATTTTCGTTGTTCGCATCTGGCTTTTCAAGGAACTTTCTGATCCGAAATTCTAGGACCGCCATTTTCTCTGTTCAATGGCGTCTTCACGATGCGTGCATTTTATTCTGTCAACTGGCAGTCGGCTGGCACTGACCGTGTGCTGCTTGCTCAGCTTCGTCCATTACGCCACGGCCAGTGTTCCAACTTGTGAGTGCATCATCAACTTGTGTGTTCGATACTATCGTATTTCAGTTCCGGGATTTTCAAATACCCTCCCCCCTTTTCCCTTTTTATCCTTAAAATGTTTTCTTTTTCAGTCTTAAACAACCTGAACCTGACCATCAATAATTATTTAATGTATTTGTTGAGGCACCAGCCATCCATGTCTACCTGCTATTTCAGCCTCTTTTTCCTGCATGTGAATTTATTATTATTTTTTCTAACTTGACTATCAATAATTTAATTATAGAGACACCAGCCATCCATGCTGTTTTAACGTGCTTTTCCCAACTTCATCAATGAATTAAATTTGGTTGCTATTATCGGAACTATGAGAAAATACACGTTTCTTTTCTTAGACATCATCATCATCATCATCATCATCATCATCATCATCATCCAGTGCCAGATCTGCGACAGACATCGGCGATCATGATTTTCCATTCATTCCTTTGCTCGGATGCTCTCAGAAAAGCTATGTTTCCCTGATTTTTCCCTGTTACCCATTTGTTTAGGTTCCCTAAATATGTTGTTCTGGGCCTACCCCTGCCTCGCTTGCCCTTGTTCTTAGACAAGATTTCATAAATAAATGGCAAACGTTCTTATTCATGTTACACCACAATTAATGTAGGGCTTATTGTTTATTATTGTCTTGAGTAAGTGCAAAAAAGATACAATTTGATAAAGTATCTAAGCTACTACATTCCTTAGTCATCGTGTGTATACTATAAAAGGCTCATACATCGTTTACAGACACATATTACACTTTAAATAAGCCCCACTACTTTTGATTGCTCGTGGGGTTTTTTTTTCTTCAAATGGAATTTCTGCTAGTTAGACACACTTGCAGCCTGCAACTTGACCATTAGCTCTCTAAGCAAGGCCCACTAGAGAGGTATAACGTACCTTCTCGAGATCCAAAATGGTAGCCTGTTTTAAAAAACGCATTAGAATAGAAGAACAGCGGAAACATATTGATGCATGAATGCCACAAAAAATTAATTATTACAAAATATTTAAAAGTAGTTTATTAGAAAGCCTACACTATGATTGCAAATTAATAAAATTAAAGCATTTACAAGTATTGTTAGGTCCCATTGTAAGAAAGCCCAATTTATGTATATATCTTACGTTAGTATAAAATTCAAAGAATACTGGATTTGGAAGAAAAGAAAATGTTTAAAAGAACTGACCGAAGAGCAATTTCTAATAGCGGCGACAAAACCCACAAGAAAAGAAATTTACCTAGTCTTTTTGTTGACGTGGAAAGTATATAAAATACGTGCCAAAGGTGTAGTGATCACATTCTTCTAAGTTTTCTTTACCCCGATCTATTATTTTTCCGTTTTAAGAGTATGCTCTCGTACAATGAAGTTAAATATTTTAGTGCGGTCAAAAATTCGTGATGCAACTTATCCTCAAATAACTCTTTAACGAATGAATCAATGTCATCCATACTTTGCATTGCAGTTTGTATCAATTTTTCTTAACTAAATCATATTTTTCTACAACAATTGGGGTTAGATTGAACAACTTTTCCTCATAAATTTATATAAAATACTTGAAATCTCTGTCACGCGTAAAATGGTATAGTTCACAGCACTTCCCGCCTCTCACACACATTTTGATTATGCATATGGCCTACGTCACAGCTCATCAATGACACTTTTTACTTACAAAACTTGTTACAAGAAATAACTGTCATAGTGAACACATTTTTGCACTAATGGCTCTCAGAACATGCGTTCAATAAGCATAATGTTCCGATTAGAAAAACCAGACGGACTAGCTATTTAAAGCTATATTGCCCCAGCTGTAAACATTTAAAAATCTACAGAAACCACACACTTGGATTTTTTAAATTAGTATTTATTAAGGAATTTTCTAGAATACAGCTTGCAGGTGTTTACAAAAATGTTGATCTGTTTAGACAAATTGATACAAGTCACTGTACAAAAATTGGAGAACCTATGTTCGATAGCTGAGGAGATTTTTGAAAATAAGTCGCGCCACGAATTTTTGACCGCACTATAGTATACTTTTAGCAAGAAGGTGGACGGGTTAATGAGAGAGCATCCTGTATGAAAATTGGTAACAGGGAGAGAGAGAGAGAGAGAGAGAGAGAGAGAGAGAGAGAGAGAGAGAGAGAGAAAGAGAGAGAGAGAGAGAGAGAGAGAGAGAGATTTTGGGTGATGGAAAGGGGGGGGGGGGGTCACGGAAGGAGTTATATACGTTTCCAAATGAACATGTTGAATAATAGTTTTCAAAGAAAAACTCACATTTTGAAAGGTAAAGTATTGATTACGAATTTTCTCTAATCTTGTTTTTGCATCCACGACCCGAAATTTACTTTCATTTTCTTTTACTCGTAGTTCAACGCAAAAATGTGTGTTTACTCCTTTATTTTTCCAAGCCACCACTTACATAATTGTACTTAATTGTTTATTTAGTTAATTACCGTCTATTTTTATATATGCAATTTCCAGACCTATGCATGCACAATTCAGTAAGACTAACTACGAGTACAAGCACAAAATTAAATGTATAATGTTACAAGACTTTTAAAGGTAATCTTAGTAGTTGCACATATCACTTTGAAGAAAGCGACATGTCATGTAAAGATTTCCTTGAAGCAACATAAACTCCACAGTCTCTCACAACGAAGAGAACCCATACAACAAATGGACACTGCAATTATGGACTACTCTACAGTAATTAATATATTGTATATCTTGATTTAATACCGAATAACTAACTTGTTGACCAAAGTTAAAAAGATGGGATTTGAACTTCAAGGTTGAGCAGACGGATCAATAGATAAATGCATGAAATACTTTCGTAAATAAATAACATACTTTATAAAAACGTGTCGACTACACCAAAAGTCATCAACAAATAAATACATAAATAAATGAAAAGTCTTGTAATTGTTGGCTTCTTGAGGATTTTGTGGATTTAAACTAACAAAATACCTTGATTTTAAAAGGAAACAACCAGAAAGGGTTACCAGAAAATCAAGTCTGGCAAAAGGACAAATGAAATAAACATGTTTTTCAGCTTTTGAACAGTAAAAGCAAATTAAAAGCAGCTTTTTGTGAACGTTTAACCCTATCTGTACGCGCTGGGATCATTTTGTACGCCCGGGGTTATATTTTTCACATTTTAGAATACTTCTAGTGCGAAGATCTCTTTGAAACTTTCAGTATTTCTCAAAAAATTATTTTGACACACTGCTATGCAAAGCGTACGGGTCGGATTAACGAGTAAATTTCCTTTTTGGAAAATGGTGACACAGAGTCCCCATGTCGTATGGATACGACAGTAAAACATGACTTACGGATTGGGTTACTGAGTCATAATTTACCCAATTAGATTATTATAGCGTCGTTTTATCCATTGTCGTGAACGATCTTGAGCAATTACAGTACTGATGTCCACTTCTATCTGTACGAGTGCTATTCATCTTCTAACACGGACCGCGTCTGTGGTCCAATGGTTTGGTACTTCGCTGTCAGACAAAAAATATGCGAGTTCGAACCCCCAGTGGAGCGCTCTACTCTTGCTGTTTTAGTTTAGTTTGAGGAATTATCTAGTTTTTGGATATAATGGTTGGCTATTTCACTATCTCAACTTTAAGTAAAATTTTACTGAAACGTTTATTTACGAATCTGAAAATTTGTCTTTATAATGAAATGGTATACTTTACCAAATACAGTTTTAGTCCTATGCAAACTAAAATATTAAAAGTTAGTATTATTTCCCCCTCCCCCCAACCCAAACAAAAAATAAAATCAGCCTAAAAACCCCCAACAAAGTCAAATAAAATATAGAAACAAAAAAGAAGAATGAATAGACCTGAATAACAAAGAAATAAGTAGTACATAAAAGCTACCACCAGTAGTTCAAATATTATAAGCATGAATGAAAAGAAATAAATTCATGTCAATACATGTTTACTTAACCTTAAATATCGGTACCATAATCAGGACACGGGACAAAAAAAAAAAGAAATAAACTAATAAAAATCTGTATCACAGTATTATTCTTTTTAAAGATCGTTCACTTATTCCACTTTTTGTCTTCATAATTGTCCCATACAGAAACGTGATTACTGTCGCTGCACACTAAATGAAACCTTATCTTAGATCACCATCTTCTCAGATGACTGACGTCTGTGTCGTATCGGTTCGCCTCTTTACCGTTGCACACAGAGGACCTGAGTTCGATTTCAGCTCGAGGAAGTTCTTGAAGATTTCATGTCATCTTTTAAAATTTTAATTTTTTTTTTATTTTCTTGGTCGAGTATCTCAGGCTGTCAGCTCGAATGTTGTTTGAAACTCGGATCCGATTGACCCTGACAGACATGGTTGAAGAATCCCGTGTCTGAGACGTATAATATTTACAATCACTTCACAATCAACTCCCCAGACTACCTCGACGACCTCTGCACCCAGACGATAGACCTGGGGCGTGCTAAGGTACACAGCGGACGTCTCTTGCTCCGGCGCCCAGAAGACAGACTCAAATTCCTCAATTGCTACGTGTTCATAAAAGCACCCTCCAACAAGCGACTGACGTTCAAGTTTCGCGCTTTTGACGTCAAGTCTCCCCAAGGCTGCAACAACAACCATTTGCAGATTTTCGATGACTCCCGGCTGCAAATTTCAATTTCTGGTATGTGATGTTTGTGAGCGTGTGTGTGTTTGTTTGTGTGTGTGTGTGTGTGTGTGTGTGTGTGTGTGTGTGTGTGTGTTTGTGTGTATGTGTGTGTGTGAGTGTCCGAGTGTGCTTATGTTTGTAATCAATTCTATAGATTAAAGGTTGCATGAAGGACGATCTTTGCTCATCTTTTAATTGAACGAGAGCATACATAATATAGTCGTTGATTGTTATTAATCTCACAATGTATTATTTACTTGTTTCCTTGATTCCGGAACTAGGGCCTTCAGTGACGGACTTAAGTTATAACTCCTCGTCCGCTTTAAGCCGGGTTTATCTTAAGGTATTCAATCTGCCAGGATTGCTGAGCTTCCCACAGAGTACTTCTTTTTAGAATATCATGCTAGGATCATATGGGTTTTTTCGTCCTTTTCCTATTGTGTTATTTTAATTCTTTCAGAACCTGCGTCTGTCTCTAAACTAAAAAAAAAACCAAACTTCATCTTTGTTCACAAGATGTCTCTTTTAGAACGGTGCATCGCTATCTCTTTTTGTAATTTTATTGAAGAATGATGCTAATGATTTTGGATCGAATCCCAAAAGGGGGTGTTCTGGCATGTGGATTATTTTGGAAGTTTCCACTACCCCCCCCCCTACACACACACACACACACCCTTGGCTCAGATCTACCGGAGATGTGGGTTAGATTTAGAAATACAACCTCTTAAATAGCCATGTAGACTTGATATGGGGGCGGGGGGGGGGGGGGGCGGAGGTCGATTGGAGTTAAAACAATAACATGCCATTTTTAATCTACCGTGAACATGTTGAAATAGGTACTTCTAAGATAAGCATAATAAAAGCCCAATACTTGGGTCACTTATGTAGCCCAAACAGTTAGTTTTCATTCACTGAGACATTAGAACGTTTTGCATTCGTGTGTGTGTGTGTGTGGTAGCCTATCCGTTCGAAATGTTCGGAGCCCCGAAGAGTGTGCTCTTCGCCAGGGCCACCGCCTCCCTTGGGTAGCGGGTGAGGCAGTCCAACCTCCCTGAATCCTCCCCGAAGAGATGCCACCGCCGGGCCTCCGTTTTGCATTCGTTGTTTATCAAACCTCAGACTTGAACTTTTCCTCTCAATTACACGAATTTTGTGGCGTGGAATGTATATATTCGCGGGCTCAATATGATAGCAATAGCAATTTGGGTATATTACTGGAAATAATTCTGGTTGTCGAATGTTTTCTTGAATCTGCTTAACACAAATATTTCTAAGAATTAGTCTACCAACAAGTCAGTCTAATAGTTCTGTTTGTTTGTTTTCATGTCAAGATTTGTAGAGTTAGGTTCAGTAGCAGATCGTCCAAAAGAGGTTTTAGAATACTCAAAATTCTAGTGTGAATTCTACCAGAATCAAAGGAGAAAAATAGAAATATTAACGACGAAAGAAGTATTTTTAAAAGGCGGCAAGAAGCGGAAAAAATAAAGAGGATAATACACGGTTGGGGGGGGGGGGGATGTAATCGTTTGTGTGTGTGTGTGTGTATGGGAGGGGGGGGGGGTACCCAAATTATACACATTTAAATTTGGGAAGACGTACCAGAGTCCCTGTTTCAGCGAAAGTCTCAGAGCAAGTAAAACCAGATAACAACAGCATCAGGTGCAACAACATAAAAAATAACATAATGTGTTCCAGTAAACATGCTTTTTCTTCCCTTTTGATCAGACAAACTGTGCAACAGTAACAGAGTACCTGACCGTGCTTTCGTGACTACCTCCGACGAGGCTGCTGTATGGCTCTACAAAGACCGTTACCTGGCTGACCAGATAGAGCTGATTTTCACAGCCTTCACTTTTTGTGAGTAAAATTTGGGTTTTTTCTTTGTTATCATCTATCTAAATACTGTCTAAATTATTACTATTTAGTATAAATGTCAGTCCTTTTCGAGTATCTAGTACACACTCAGACACAAACACACATACATTCACACACACACACACACACACACACACACACACACACACACACACACACACACACACACACACACACACACACACAAACACATTCAAAAATGTTCACAAACACGCACACTCACACACTTACACGAACTCACACATACACGAACACACTCACGTACGCAAACACGCACACACACACACACACACACACGCACACACACACTCACACACACACACACACACACACACTGAAACGAAAAAACACATACACACACACATACCCACACATTCACAAATACACACGCACACACACAAGCAGACTCATACACACACACACACACACACACACACACACACACACACACACTTAAATGAACACACACATGTGCGCACACACATACCCATACATACACAAACACACACACACACGTACACACTCACACACTCACGCAGACACACAAACAATACAGAGCCTTGATACATATAAGATCCTGGGACATTGGTTTGGTGTTTTACCACGCACACGCACGCACGCACACACACATTCACTCACTCACTCACACACACACACACACACACACACACACACACACACACACACACACACACATGCTTACACATACACACACTAAAACCCACAAACACACACACACATAGACACATTCACACATACACTAGCGTACACACACGGACATACACGCATACGCAAGGGCGTGCCCACACCCATACACACACACTCTCTCATAGATCTTCTTCACGACACAAGTGCGTGTACATAACTATAATAATACAATAGTAAGCTCATACTCACAAATAGACTTACAGTCACATGAATGATATAAATAAACAATCATATTTAGCATAGTGAAAAGCTAGATACGTATTCACTATTCTGATAGTAACCCATTGATATTCTGATATTGCATAACATTGAGATGAGCAGTTTCGTCAGCTTGAATGAGCCCAATTATGTTCGAATCGTTCGCAAATTTAACCAACTTAATGCTATAGTTGTTAATTTGGCGATCGGATCGCTCATGTAGGCCTACAGTGTAAACAAACCTGGCAACAAACCACATCCTTGAGAGGCACAATAATTTTTGGCGTTTATTTTCTCGTTTACTTTACCTCTGACTCCAAGCTACCTTCAATCGCAAATATCTCGATTTCTATTTAAGATAAACGGATACTTTTTTATCACAAGCATGGCAAATAAACAGGTTCTAAAATTACACCAATATAACTCTTTATGTTCAAAAATTGAGGAGCGCTTGATTCCGCTCCATATATGGTCGCTTTTAATCCCAAGGGGTCTGTCCCGAAAAATGCAGCTTTGAGAAAATCGAAGGAAATGTTTTTGGACAAGGAGAGTTTTCTCTATAACTAAAACAATATACTCAGCAAGGAAACCAAACTTCTCCTTTAGGTAAGGCAATGCCCACTTTTGGTGTAGGTCAAGATTTCTGGAAACCCCCGAAATCTGGGTTAGCCTGCTTGCCCTTAAAAGCGACCATATCTAAAAATGAACGAATACCTGAATCCACCTCGTGGTAATACAAGTGATCTGTCCTCCCAGCGCCATGCACGGGCGGAGACTTTCAGTGCGACAACTCCCACTGTATAGCGTCTGAGCTCTATTGCAACGGCTACGACAACTGTGGGGACGAGTCGGACATCTGTCTTCTGCGCCAGGGCACGATCGTCGGCATCATCATCGGTGTGGTTGTCGTCGTGTGCATCGTTGCCATCATCCTCGGCATCTACTTTTACAGAAGGCAGCAAAAGATCCGCAGAGAACGGGTATCTGGAAAGCGCCATACATTCTGTTGCCATTGATTGCATGAGTGAGATTAGACAAACACAGGGGCGTAGATGTTTGGCGATTTTCAAGATTTTTTCAAACTTTTTTAGCTGAGAGAAAAAAGGGGAAAGGTAGGGGAGGGGGGGGGGGTATAGATAGTTCCCAAATCGCCGAAGGAACCATTTAAGAATTTAAATGTTCGGGATTTTTTGGTCATTAAACTGAAATAGCACTGTTCTAAAATCTCAAGAAAATTCCAGAATTTTAATTATGTTACGAACCGCCCTTTTTTCATCGTAGTATAAAATTAGTATGATAGATTAATATAGTTAGATCTAGAGCAGCAGCTTTGAGAGATCGGGCGAACAACAAACATTCATTAAAGGAAAGCGTTTGACTGACATAGCGCAGTCTTAAATAAATGAGAAGGCAAGTCCAGGGACTGTTCACAACGCAGCTTGAACAATATTATTTATTTGTTTTGACAAACTATTGGCTTCGTCTATCGCTTTTCGGACAATGCTGTCTGGCTGTTGCAATATGGATTCAGCTGGAAAACTGATGTTCTGTATTCTTCTTCCATGGCTTGTGAATGCTGATGCAGTGATATGCGTCATCTGTGTTGGGCTGTTTGCATGAGCTTAATATATTATTATTATTGTATCCGTGTGGCTGCTAGCATTTGTCTTGTATAATAACGGAGTGATGTGTTTCAATTATGTATTTATTGTAATATAATTGGCTGCTTAAGACATCGTTTCCAAGTTTGACCTCAAGCAAAGATGACATACAAGACACACGCACACAAATTTTAAAGGATTTTTTGTATCCTATCTCAAATAAGAGCTGTGGTCAATATGGTATAAAGATCTTTGACTGAACTCAATATTTGACGAAACGAACATTTAAAAAGGCGGTCCCCGTACTATTCTGGGTCACATAATTATTTCTTCTTGTTTCTTATTTCGTCACTTTGAAAAATTAATTAATCAATGAGCACAATAACGCGTGGTTTTGACAATCAGTCGCCAGTAGAATATGTTTTGTATTTTGACAATCTGGGAAGCAATCAATACTTCCCAATTATGATTTTTTAATTACAATGTACTTTTAACATGAGCATTTTTCTAGAATTGTAAATTATTTCTATTTCACACGTCTAAATCTACTTTTACAGGGAAAAACGACATTATACGAGTACAAATTTTACTCTCTGAAGTGGCTATTTTTAAAAAAACGTGTATGTCATCGCTGTTTAAGAGATTTTAAAAAATGTGTTCTTCCCCTGGTAAATGAACTGTTAAATGAGCAGGAAGTCAGATACACATGTAGTTGTGTGTTACAGTTCATAAATAAATTTCGACCGCAGACCCCACACAATTCATAGAATAAATTAAAAGCTTTTTTCGGGCAATCCTTTGACCCCAAATGTTGTCCCACAGAGAATGGAGTCCCCGGATATGCTGTGTAGGTCAAGTAAACCCAGATCGTAGGGCTAAAGTTTGCTTTTACCTTTCAAATTGGGGTTTGTAGAAAGTTATTTCTTTAAGTTATGAAGATTTTTAAAAAACCCAAAAATGGCCGTTCTAGACGGCAGCCTGTAAAACGAGAGTAAACGCAAACGTATAGCATCATGGCATTGTAGAATAGATTGTATTTTGACAGGGAAGGCATGACAAAATAGTTCACTGACATATCTGCAACTTTTTATTCCACTTCTCTAAATACGTCTTTGAAGTTTGATTGAATAAAGTTCAGAACACTGTTTTAATTTGAGTAAATGATTTTTATCATACATTTGAGTAACTTAGTATTTCATTATGTTTGTGTGTATGTGTGCCTGTATGCGTGTGCGTGTGTGTGAGTTTGTGTGTGTGTGTGTGTGTGTGTGTGTGTGTGTGTGTGTGTGTGTGTGTGTGTGTGTGTGTGTGTGTGTTACACACACAATCTCACTATTCTTTTTCCTTATTCTACACCCACCCACCCCCCCCTCTCTCTCTCTCTCTCTCTCTCATTCATTCATTCATTCATCCATTCATTCATTCATTCATCCATTCATTGATGTATGGAGTTAAACTTCATAATTTTGCTATTCTTTAAATAGAGTACAAAGTTATGTAAGTATTAAACATGCCTGCATCTTGACACGTCTCATTTATAGCTCTCAAAGACACGTGTTTATATGTACCTGGGCATGATTGTCAAGTCATATATTATCTTAAGCTTTCTCTGTCCTGCATGGCTTCCTCACATCTCTCTGTAGCATGGAGAACTCGCTGTTGACATGACGCCAAACTGAGAAATTGACGGGTAACTGTGTCGGACGGGAACTGAAATTATCAAAATAAGCCAATAAAATCACTAACCGAACAAAATAAGAAAATCAAACAAGGCCATTAACTCAGCGGGAGGATTTATATTTTTTCATTTCCTTTTTAAATAATGTATTTTTAAAATTATTCTTTTATATTCTAGTCTATTTTTATTCTATTTTTATTTTATTTAGTTATTTAAAAATTTTTTTATTTTAATTTATTTCAATTAACTTTTGTTTCTAATTTATTTACTTTTTTTGTTTGGGGAAGGGGTATTTGACAGAGTTCGGCTGGCGGTATCTGTGATAACAATAACGATCTAAATTTCCGTCCGGCGAGGTTTACTGTTACACTTGCAGCGCAAGCATACCCTTACATCGGTGTCCAAAGTCTTGCAGAAGCATGAGTTGCAATGCATGTGCACAGGTTCGAGAGAAGACGGTGAGTACCGCTTATGAATGCAATGGTGGCTGTCCAAGGGAGAGGAGTTAGTGAATGGTACTGATGAGCAGACATCTGATTAAAGTTGACACTGTAAGTATCCAAGAATGTTACGAAATTTTGGTCTATATTTCGGACACATTTTCAAAGGCAAAACTCTTACTTGACACTTGGTCTACATGTTTTTAGAACCTTAAATTTATAAAAATGTTCTTGAAGTTTTTCAATTATTTCTTTTCAATTAGCTAACCTTCTCGTTGACATTACAGTTTCAATAAAAAGCAATTCTTGTAATTGAAGTGTGAAAAAGATGGATAGAAGTGAATCAGAAGCATTGTTTTCAGCTATCCCTAATTTTCTGCGACATGTTTGTTGGTCTGTACTTATCCCTTTGTTGTCCCTCTCTTTTCATACTAAATTAAATAATACTTACTGATATGATACCACCTACTTGACAATGCTTAAAAAATAGTTGTATTCAGTTACATTTCAATATTTCTCGAAGATTTGCAAAAACCGGGACCTGTGGTAAAGCAAGCTGTTAGGCACTTCGTCCCCGCATGCAGGAGACTTCACTTCAATTCCCGAGCGGGGAAAATTTTTGTTAGGAAGCTCCATCTTTCTGTTTGTTCCTATCGCCTGGGTTGACTGTTGTAGGCTGGTTTGAAGCAACCCGCCTTTTAAATGATCTAAAAATGTCGGTGGGCTTAACAACTTCTTCAATTACAACAACATTAGATCACAAAGCTTTCCTCCTAACATGATTTGCTGATTGTAAACAGTTGAGCTTCTGAAAATTCTATTTTCAAGATAGTCGTGAATTCCTCTCCTGAATAGTCGAACTATCAGTAATATGGACTCCAAATTATAATGTTAAAACAAAAAGGCGTGTTATGATTTCAAGTTTCACCTCAGTCTATGTATTGTTAAATATTATCCTTTGTCTCGATAATCTATTGTAATCTAAGACAAATGAACATTATAGTAATTATATTATTGTTTTGTTGGTTTTCATGCTCTTAAAACTTTTTTTAATGCAGGAAAAAAACTTCTACTCTGACGTTGCTTCAGTCTCAGCTTTTGAGTACAAGAGAGCAGTGATGAACGACATTGACCTCGACAAGCGATCGGCAATCTCAGACATATCAAGCATCTATTCATCGACCCTGCGGAAAAACCAGAGTGTACTTAGCCGCCGAGATCACCAACTACGAGCTGTTGGTTACCAAAGCAACACAGGGTCAGGCGCGTCAACTCTGGAGCGTCGCCCCGTGCTTCATCCCTACGACTCGGAGATGGCGTCCAAGGTCCACTATGTCGTGCACGATGGCGGTGTCAACTCCAGACCGTCCACGCTAGAGAGGAAAATCAATAAATCTAACTTACGACGCGACCACAGTTTCGACGGAAGAAGCAAATCGGCCGATCTGAGAGCGCCATTCTTTTTCGACAAGGACGGGTATTACAGTGACACAGCTATAGGCTCGGGCGGTGTGGAGAATGGAACGATCTACTCGACACCGATGAAGAAAAAAGGCAGCAAAAAGAGTGCTTTGTCTCGGAACAGCTCCAGCGTCAAGTACGATAACGCAGCTTTTATCTACGACACAAAAGATCCAAGTTGGAAGTCTTCGAAAAACAAGAAGTCTGGCAAAAAGAAGAGTTCTAAGAAAAAGAAAACTGTGAAAAATCAAGGTTACGAGACACCGCCAGAGGACTATGACATTACTGATGACGGGGAACAAGTAAAGACTTCGGGTATGATTACTCAAACCTCGGAATCGTTGAAACCAGATATCACTCTCACATCGCCCGACTCGAGAACCCAGGACCTAGTCGCTAACCAAGACGGACAACACTTAACAACAATGGCAAATACTCCTCATGAATCAACACATATTAATGGATATGCTAACAATGCAGAAGCGAGGAATAAAAAGACGATTCTGACGCTGACAAAAGCTTACACGAACCATCTTCCCACCGGAACGCAGGGGTTCCAGTCCACAACAGATGGGAATAATATTCAACATCGGTATGCCAACGGAGGAGGGGTTGTGACGTCTTCCATGTCGAAAGAAGCATCGAGAGCCCGCCATCGAGACGGAAGCCCCTACCAAGTCCACACTGTGGATTTGAACCAGGTTGAGTATTGATTGCACATTACAGTAGTGTAATTTATTTGTCGAAATTCGCTACCTCAGACTTACAAAGGTCTGTCAGACATTTTTTGGGCTGTTTTGAATTACTAAGAAAAGGAAATTTAAAAACAAAAACAAACAAATTATGTTCTATTTGTTTTGCTTAAGTCGTCAGATTATTCGGAGTTGTTATCAAGATATTCAAAGAATTGCATTCGAAAAAAAAACTTGGCACGATGTGAAACTCAAAATCTTTAATGTCAAATTTCTCAAACTAGGTACTGAGTAGATAGAACTTTGTAATTCTGAGGTAGGTAGCGAATTGTCATCACTTTTTGAATGACTGTTGACAAGTTCGTAACAAATTATTGCTCTTGGTATTTATATAAAGCGGATTTAAATAAGTTCGGAGTTTTACGTTATAGAAGTAGGTCTATGTTATGTTCTTTTTTACAAATAGATACTTGCGTTTGTGGTGTAGCGATAAGGTGCTTCGCTGTGGGACGCAGGTTTCCTGGGGTCGATTCCTGAGTGGGGAGAAAACTATATCGAGTATCTCGACCTTTCTGCTGGGATGTTGTGTTCCTCACAGCCCAGGATGGCCCTGACAAGCAGTGTTGGAAGCCCGTCTTGTCAATGATCCAAAATGTCGATGAGGACGAAAAAACACCTATACTTAAAAATAATTCGAATACCTTAAAGGCCAAATGACTGTTGACTTGTACATTCAAAGCCTACACCTATTTAGTTCGTTACTATTGTATGGTAGGGGCCAAAACACACATGGCAGAACTAAAAAAAGCTGCCCGTTAATACGAATCTTCTTATACACATTGCCAATGGAAATTTGGAGCAGTTAAAATCTGAACATATTATGTATAAATGTTATATTTTAAAGAAATTCACAAGTACATCTGAGTGTAAATGTAACCTGTCGTTCAAAATAACCGACAGGCGTCAATCTTTAGTTTTATTTAGTCTGTTTTAAAATCACTACTTTGACCATTCATTTATAGTGTCCATCTTTGTGAAACTTATTCCAGTAACCACTTGTCGTGAAAGATATCCTACAATGAATGGCATTGCCCAAAGCGCTATCTGTTTGCACAAAATGTACTTTTGACCGATAGTTTAAATACTGTGGCCCCCCCCCCCCCTTTCAGATACACTATCAACTAATTTTGTACCAAAATAAACCTACCGTTATTGAGTTTACTAGATTGAAACGGGGCTATTTGTTTTACATTTCTACTCCATCTGGTCATGGGTTAATTAACGTTTGCGTATACGTTGACTGGCTGATTTCTCGTTTCAAATTCTCCAGTACATTGCATCGTTGTCCCTACAGTATGGATATTATATTTAAAAAAAACAAAAACCCATTTAGTAATAAAAACTCGCACTAAATGTTCACCTAATACTTTCGTCGTTTCCTTTCTCTTTCCAAAACGTACCAGGTGTCCCGCCAACTGAAGGAGCATCCTGAAGACGGCGCAGACGTTTATGATCACGTGGTCAGTTTCCGCAGCTACCCGTGTCCTGTGCCACCTGCTGACCGGCGCCTCAACCGCAGTGGCTCTTCCCGTAGTACCGCCAACAGCTAGAGATACGTTCTGGACTTTCACAAACAAGACAATATGTGAGGCAGATTGGTGAAACCAGGCACTCGTCAGAATAACGAAATCGGAGAAACAGGCATTTTCGTCCAGTTTTGACATTTTTATACAATTTTTATTTTTTTTGGCTTAACCTCTTTTATGTCCATATAAAAAAGCATTTCCATATGAATTTTAATGTAAAACATTGATTAAAGGCAAAAGTATGTCATTTTTTCAGTTTTCAAAGAATCTTTTGGCTATTGGAGTTACCAAACTTTGGCCGCCATTTTCTTGCTAATTTCGCCACTGAAGCCAGGCGACCTCACTTCTTTCAATCCCAAATATCCTGATTTCTCTTCAAAATAAATGGATACTTATTTCATTGGAAGAAAGCAAATAAATCAGCTTTCAGATGATACCAATAACTCCACATGCCCAAAAATGGACGAGCGCATAATTCCACTACGTCGTGACACATATGAGTCAGAGAGTACAGAACATGTTCTCGTGCACAAACGTCTTTACACGTGTGTTATGACACATTCTAACGTGCATTTGTTGTAATCACACCCTTTCTCTTGACCACAAAAAACCAGATAGACAGTCAGCCACACACACACACACACAAACACACACACACACGGGCACACACATACGGGCATACAAACAATCCCCCCCACATACACACACACTTATACACGTACATATACACTTTCGGAGGAAGGATTATGACGTCATGCTTACACAAAGACAAGCAGGTTAAAGTAAAACAGGCAGAACACTATCAGGGTAAAAATTAAAACCGCAGAAAAAAAACACACGCAGAAAAGGATACCCGTATGTAGCAAATCCATCCAACCAATCAAAGTTAAAGAACAATAACAACAACAAATGAATGTTAATCACCAATTTTTAAAAAAGAGAAAATGAAGGCGAGACTATGGACAAACAAAATAATTTTGAAAAGCAGAATGAAAAAAACACACAACAAACAATTGGTCTAAAATGTTGTGTAGGATAACGAGGACCTTCTGATTAAATAGGAACATACACAACAACCATGACGTCACATGCAAGAAATAAAAAAACAAAAAAACATTGTCAGTCCAAGACAACTAGGGAAAAAAAGACAATAAATGTTTGTCATTACAATGATACATAATAATATTATTTTGACCTATTGATAAAGGGAGAAGAAGCAGTGACTTGTCTATTTTTTATCTGTTTGACGAATTATGTCCCTGTCACTGTCCATGGTTGTAGGTTTTCAGTCCCTTGACAACAAGTACTTTGTAAGTAATAACTCTACATTTACAATGTTTATTAACCCTGCTCGTACGTCGTGTTTTACTTTCGTATCCACACGACCTGGAAAACTCTGTGCCCGCACTTTCCAAAGAGGAAATTTACTCGTTAATCCGACCGTACTCTTTGCATAGCAGTCTGTCAAAATGATTCTTTGAGAAATAATGGAAAGTATCAAAAAGATCTTCGCACTAGAACTATTCTAAAATGTGAAGAATACAACCCCTGTGGTACAAAATGACCCCAGGCGTACGGTTAACAACTTGAGGAGACGGCATTAACGTGTGTTATGTATTCAGTTCAACCAGATTATTTGTCTTGCTTACATATTCAAAAAGACACGTCAATATCATATTTTCAGACACAAACTGTGGTAACTGGTGATATTATTATCAATTACCTAGAGAGATAAGTATTTTTGTGAGACAAAAAGTGAAATTGTTATCCATGTTCGTAGGTCAATGTCTGAACATAACAAATACTTCTGCGGTGGAAAATGTTTCTTATAGAGAACTGGAAGAAATAAAGATTAAGTACAATTTTTAGACAACGTGGTGAAATCAGGTGCCGTCAAAAATAATGAAATACAATGTATAAGAAATAACAACAACAAAATACCTCCCCTTTGGCAATTTTTGTTGATATTTTTTGTTTTGTTTTGGGCTCTACACCTATTACGTCCACTGAAAACTGTTGATCAGTTGATCAAAGACACAACAAATATAAAATTATTTTTTTCTAAGGATTTGGAAGTCACTTCGACCGTCGATTCCCCAACAATTTTACCTCTAATATCTGGCGATTCCTACCTCCAAAAAAAAAAAAAAGAAAAAAAAAAAGCAGAAACGGACAAGCGCCTGATTCCACCACACTGTGATACTTTTAAAACTATCCTTCCAATTCACAAAGCTTGTATTGGCTTTGACGTTTTAAAGCTCGCAGATCATTTAAAGTTTGATTCTTGTTTTTCACTGTAATTCCATTACATAGGACGCCAGTCCGTTGTACCTTATATAATATTATTGTATTGTAGTAACATACGAGTAGTATTCATAAGTATCAATATCGAATACCTTTCAAAGCTAATTACCGTTCGCCCATATTCATAATACATGTATATTTCAGAATAGGAGTTGAAATATCAGTTAGTTGTCCTATCTAATTCATTAAACTGTAATAGTGGGGTGCTATTTAGTGTATTGTCTGAGTAGTAACGTTCTAGCGTTGTAGTATTTTGTCAAACGAAAAAAAAAACCCATTCACATTTTATAGATAATCTCTACAATATTAATACTTTTGAAAATCCTGCTACATTTTAAATTCATTATGTTCTAAAAATCTCAAACTCTGTATAAAAAACTGCACAAATACTAGCATACATTTTAGCCATGCTTCGAAATAATAATATTATAGTATTGAAAATACTGTTAATATGATAAGTATTGGGAACACTTTCCTCTTGACATCCTCGCAGATCATTAAGCGGACCATTTCTATTAAATAATCTCCAATTTATCAGGTTTTCTCTCAATTCTGAGGTTATAAGAAAACAGCTGAGGTTTTGCACTAATTTACAACCCGTATTCTGTTTCTTCGATATCGATGGCGACTAGAGCAGTATGCATTACACAGCTTTGCCGGGCGGTAGACATGGACGACGTAGATTGGCGAAGTATGATACTACATTGTACTTCTCTCTCTTCATATCGTGACTTACTTGATTTGCTCTGAAGGAAAGATATTGTCTATAAGTTTGGATTCAAGGGAGATGCGAGGGTGCTTTTTACGTTATTGCCAAAGTCCGTAACTTTGTAATGATAATACATGTACAGCCGTGTTTTCTGTCTTTCAATATAGGTAAAATGTACGAGTACTTCTATGACTGACATAATGGTAGCAAAATTGGTAGCTGTAAACAAATAAAAGAAATTATATTAAAACCAAGTTTTACTATTCTTTCAATAATCACACAAATGGTCATTTCTTACACTTTTTAGTCTTCAAAAAAGTATTGAAAAGCATTTACTTTTTTCAACGCTTGTTATCTATTCAGTTTACGTGTCTTTTTGCCAAGTCTGTACATATTATACTCTACTGTATCCTATTTAGACAAGTCTGTACATATTATATTCTACTGTATCCTCGTATGATTGTTAAGCCAACCTTATGATTGAAAATGATTTAATGTTAATAAAGCAAACAAAGGATATAATGTAATATATATGTTACGTTTTGTTAAAACCTTCTGTGGGATATATTAAAAACGTGTTTCCATATTCGGTCTCTTCCCCTGTCTGTTTGATCGTTTAGCACGTGTTTGTCCGTCTGCCACTTTCGAGACGCCTTTACACATACCCTCCCCCCCCCCT